>NC_031778.1:7129215-7373959 GCF_001522545.3 Parus major
CAGGTCCTGCTCTGCTGCAGCACGAGGCCCTCAGGTGTTGCACTATATTAGGAACGGCAATAAGCACAACACTGACTCCCTTAGCTTCATTGTCCAAGACAACAAAGTTCATAATTCTTAATCTTCTTTTATACACATGTTTAAGAAAGTCTTGAGAAGCAAAACTCTCATTGGCCATCAAAGCAACTCATCTACCATCATTGGTTAAGTGGCCGATTCACTGTCACTTTGAAGCTGTGAGAGAATTGTTTCTTGTGGAGAAGTCTCCATGGCATGGAAAGAGAGACTCCTCTCCCTAAGAGAACTGAAGAAAGACTATTTTAGAAGTGGTAAACTGACAAAGTCCCAGGTTTTGTCTCTTTATGCTGTCAGTGAGAAAGAAAAGAAGAGGTGGGGACAGGAGAAATATTCTGAATATTTATTCTGATGTCTTTTTTTATTTTTTCTTCTAATTCTGTTAATCAAGTTTTTCTTTACACTCTTTAAAGTTTTGAGCCTGCTTTGCTCCCCTTCTAATCCTTATCTTGCAGCAGAAAATGAGTAAATAATTCTAGTGAGTGTATTGGCATTTGTCCAGCACTAAACCCACTGCAGGCTCTTTAACAAAATGGATCAAAGCATTTAATTCTGGGGAAAAAGTAATCACCAGCAGTATTGAAAATATATGATGTAAATGTAAAGATGAAATTTAGGTAAACTAATCACTCAATGCTTCAGCCTGTCAAGACAATTTTATACTTCAAAAATTGTTTTGCCTGAACTTTTTATTCTCTTTAATGAGAAGTAGTTCCTTTGAATCTCCTGTCTGAATGTATACTGGGGATGTGTGAATTATTCGATAAAAGATATTGTTATCTGCAAAAGTTCCAAGTTGGTTTGTATCTGGACATCCAACAAAAGTCTATTCTGGCCACTTGGTGGATTTCCCTCTTCATTGGCTTTTCCCAGTGCTCAGAATGGTCTGTTAGAATTTTATTTATTCATTGTTGAGTAAGGAATGGCACATACCCATAACACTTTCATTTCTTCCTGTTACGGGAGGACCATAGGAATTCCTCCTGATGCTCATTAAAAAATATTGTTCATTTGTATAGATCATTTGCTGTTTACTCTCTGAATATTTAGCAGCAGAAAATTACTGGCAGAAATTGTTACTGACACAGCAAATTTCAAACTGACACTAGAGAGCATTTGTGGGAAATATGTCTCACAGCTGGAGTAGGAAGATTGAGTAGAAAATCATCACCTTAATACTCTGTGATCTGAATGGGTAAAGAAATCAGCATGTTTTGAATGTCTAAAAAACTAGTGAGAAACAGGCAGCAGAACAAGTGGCTTTTACCTGCAAGATTGTTTTAAACAGCATGGAGTTGCAAGTAATGCAATCACCTAACAGAGAAGTCCTAAAGAGATCTCCCTTCCTCTGAAATTTGGTACTAAAAAAAAGCAGGTGACAATGGAGGCTTGGTTGTTGGATGATTATCTCTAAGTCAAGAGGCATAAAAAAAGATCAGTGCTAATGGACATGTAACTGAGGCACAAAATATATGCTTGTGAAGTAAAAAATAGGTCACATGAATGCAAGTATTATAAGAATTAGTTTATAGATTTTCATGTACTTTTCTGTATTTTTTGCACCAAAGACATTGCTAATTCACAAGTGCAGCAAAGCATACAAGTGCCTTATTTCCATAAGACATCAGATTTGCTTTTACTTTCTCTTCTCCTTTAACAATTAGTAAATTCAAGTAATAAAAGAAACAGAAAAATTACCTTGAGTTAATGGAATTACAGAAATGTTGAACCAGGATAATTAGAAAAACTTGGAAATACATTGGATAGTTTCAATATATCTGTGATATAGAAAACCACCTTTTTGTTTGTTTGTTGTTCTCCTGCCTGAACATTATCATTTTTACATCCTTCTGGCAGTATAAAGAAGGTCTCAGGTTTGCTCTGGATTTTAAAAAGTTACAGAACCAAAGTGAAATAAAATGACCTTGGTAAAGAGCTAATAAATCTTTTCTGTTTTCTAGAAAGCCATACTTCAAGTATTGAAAGCGAGGCTTTGGATACACTTCTGTGGTGGTTTTGGGTGATATTCAGAGAGCAGTGTGGTGACTGGATCTAATATACAGCCATCTTCAAAATTTCAGGTCTCATTGTAAACCAAATTGTACCTACTTTGGATGTGAATTGTCCCACGGAGTTGAACACTCTTGTGTTCCTGATGGAACAGAGTTCCTGTCAAAATGAGGTGGTCTGAGCTGGGTGAGGCCAGCTGAATGAAGGATGTGTTATTTGCTGCTGCTCACACAGGATAGCTAATTTATTATTATAAGTCCAAGCCCAACTCCTCATTGCTCATCTGAAAAGAAGCAATTCTTGTTTGGCTTTTTAGTCGCGCAGTATGAGGTTTAATTCCTCTTCTGTCATTACCTGCAAGCACAAAGGTTTTCAGGAATATGCTCTCTGACTAGGTGAGGTTGTCCACTATAAATCTCCTGTCAGTGCAAGCTACATCCAGCCATTATTAAGGCTGGTGGTGGCTGTGTTTACATTGGAAGTACAGAACTACATAAGTATTTCAAGAAAATATTGCCATACTACTTGTGCTTCCATTTGCAGAACTTGATTTGTTTTCACTGGGCCCTAGATTTTTTCTCCAGATTTGCTATAGAGACCCTGAAATTCATTAATCACATGTTAGCTCTGGGGTACTAACTCCAGCTTCACAAGGGGATGGAAAGTGTGGAGTGAGAGACAGGATAATTTTACTCTTGCTAATAGCTCTTAGGTAAAGCAGTTCTTACAGCAACAGACTTTTATATTTTTAATTTTTTTTCTGTTAAGTTTCTTAGTCTTTTACCACTCTTAACAAATGGCTGGTTCTTTGGTCTCTTAGTTAAACTGAGCTGGATGCCAGAGGAGTTTAAACTTTTCTGCATGCTAACATTAAATGAAATGTGTTAATTTTCTTTGCTGAATAATGTGCTCTGCTATGTTTCAATCTGTCTTTCATCTGGTATATTAGACATACATTATTGGTGTTTAATTAATGTACCAAGGTATTTCTCTTAGAAATGATAACTATATAAATAATTCAAATAGTCAGAAATCAAATGGCTGTGGCTTGCCTTGTGCTTTCTCCCTTGGCAATGTGACACCATAGGGTGGGTAGGGAGTGCTGCTTGTTAATGGATAACAGGTTTCACTTCTTCTACACAAGAAACTAAAGTCAAAATATGAACAAACAACTAATATATTCTGATTTACCAACAGACCACATCAGAGGATAGAAACTGAAGAGAGCAACAGGACTGAGCTGTTTCAATGATGAACTCCTTCACAGTTCTGGGCTGCCCAGAATCCTGACAGAGAGCCTGTTCTGGAGACTGATATGGGAAACACACTGGAATTGTGATTCAATTGCATATTGCAGCTGACATATATATCTTCAAGTATAACCTACCTTTATGCAAGATATTTTGTACCATTCCATTAAATCAGAAATCAGTGTAAAATTGACTATCTTCAAATCTTCTAAATAGTAAATTTTCTATTAAACAGTGCACTTTATACTTGTGAAATATCTAAAAGATCCTGGTCAGTGAGCACTGGCTTCTGACAAATACTGTTAATAGGAATGGTCTTACTAGAGTGATTTTTCTAAGGAAAGTGATATCAAGGCATAAAATAAATGTTCATCCTGTGTAATTGTTGAATGTCCAAAGTGGCACTAAAAAGTCCTTTTGCTTGCAGGGTGATGGTCAAGTGCAAGCAAATGCAGCGTGTTGAAGGACAGAGGATGGGAAATTGGCCATTGTGGAATGAGAGGGCTGATGTGAGAAGCAGAGCATTTCAGTGAGGATGTGAGAAATACATGTAATGACTTTCAAGAAAAATAGATCTAGCAAACAAGCTTAGAATTGCTGCCAGATCTAACATTGATGATGGTTTTACAAGACAGGAAGAAAAAGGAAAGCAAATATATTTTTTCTGACGATACTCAGATTGGTATTAGAAGTTTTGGGACCTATTTGTGTAGCTTTGTTTTTAAATTACAACAATATTAAATCAATACATAATAGTTTTGGTGATTTTCTTCATCTAGGCCTTTTGATAAAAGGAAGAAAACATTATATTACTCCTCTTGAAATCTCTTCTGCTCCATATTTATACCTTACTGCTTTGTAGCAAGGGTGTAAGAATGTTGCTTGGGACATAAGTTACATACTGAAATATTGCTGCTGATATTGTGTAAGAAAAAAAATATATATACATATATATGTGTGTGTGTATAAATTTCTCATACACATTTCAGGTCAAAATATTATCTTTTTCTTTTGTCTTCTGTGGGTTGAAAAGATACTGTAAAGAGACTGGTGCTTCTAAGTATACTTCAATGAGAGTGTCTTATTTTCTTGAAACTAAAGTATCTTCTGTGGAAAGGAAATAAAGCAGATCCTGATGTTTTACCTAGCAATGAATAATTCATATACAATGAATGGAAGCTAAAATACCTTCTTTATAAGTGAGAATACAAACACCACTTTCCCTTTGAAAAAAGTGGGTAGCAACAGAATGTGGGAAACTATTTAAAACATATAAAATACTGTATAACAAATAATAGTTTTGTTTTGCATTTTGTTTTTATTTCAACAGTAGGTGTTTGTTACTTTTGTGCTGTTCATACAAGGTGGATAGAATAATGTTACTGTATCACAGATCAGGTTGATGGTTTTGTTTCACAAAAAATCCCTTTGCTTGCCAAAACCTCTTGATACCAGTGTGTGAGGTGGGAGGGTAACACAGACCTCAGAGGAGTCAAATGCCATTTATCTGCATCATGTTGTTATCTATACATGCTTTTTGAAAGTGCCCTTTCCTTACTTGCTGATTATGATACGAATCACATTATGAGACATTTGTATCCTCATATCTCTCTACTAAACAAGCTTTTACAAGGGCAGCTTTGGTGTGATTCCTGATGTCCTGCATTGCTGGGAAATGAAGTAATTTCATGTCTTATGATTACTTGGTGCAGGATATCCTATGAAAAATATCCTTAAAAAATCTGCTGAAAATACTTATGAAGTATTTGAAGACCCATAACTCTATGACTGACTACCACAAATTATATTAAAGAAGGGGAATGAAAAAAGTAATTCTTTTGCTGATGGAAGTTGGCAGACGTATCACTCATTTTCTTAGTGAAATGGATTCAGTGGAATTAATGTTGGACATAAAACTTCCTTTGAGAGGCAAAACTGCTTAAATTGCAACCTTATAAATATGATAGGTCTTCCATAGGAACAGGAATGAGGAATTCTAATAAAATACAAGCTTAACTGGAAAAGTGCTTTAAATGTGTGCAGGAGAGGGTACATCCATTTCCAAGAACCAAACCTGGCACTCCTGTGTGTCTGAAATCCCTGCCTGTGTGCACAGACACACCTTTTGGGTAAACACAGCCTTTTCTGATGTTTTCTGTGGGCAGGACTGATTTTGTTTGGGAAGGCTGATTTTTTCTTATTTTAGCTTCAGCTGTTTCAATGCTTCCTTTCAATCTAGAGTTACATTTTCAGACTTTTATCCAACGATGCAGCCATCCTTCAAAACACAGCACAGGCCCTTTTCCCATGAGCAGGAGGTCATTATTCTGCTCTTCTCCAGCCTAAACAACCATCTCTCTCATGTGAAGCAGCTGCTTCCATTTTAAGGGTGTTTCTGACCAGGCACTGAGCTCTTGCCTTGCTGTTAATATTCTTATTTCATTTAACAGTGAAGCAACTACTTGGCCCAAGTGCCTTTTGTTGTGGAATAACTTTATCTCTTTGGAAATGAGCGTTCTTAGGAGGGCAAGTGTGCTTCATACAAATCATGCAATGATGGTCTGGGGCAGAAATGATATCTTTGTTAAAATAATTGGTCTCAGGAAGCTGACAGTAGGCACAGAGAGTTCAGAGAATTGTGTGCATCAGGGTTAGGTTGTTAGCATTTGCATGAGAGTTTGGGCATTATTTTCTTTTTTTTACCAAAGCTTTCTTCTTTCTAAGATAATTTTGTATTCTGTTGTTCAGTCAAACATATTTCTTATAGACTATGATACATGAGATAGAATTGTCTTCCTTAAAGGGACCTTTTTGAATTTGACAAATTATTTTTTTCTAATTTTTTTTGCTTTTTAAAAGTTGTGGGAGGCAAGAACTTAATCAGCCAAACAATAAGTTTTATGTAGATAATTTACATATAACTGAATCAAAATTTTAGTTATCTGCCAGCTTTCAAAGACTATGTCATTATGTCCCAATAATATAGGTTCAACTTTTAAAATTTCAGACTGGCTCTGAATTTTAATTCCTAGTTTAGTCCTTGACCAATCTGGTTCATATTAAAATTTCCTTCTCCAAGGTGCCTTTTCCATCTTCCCCTTGGCCTGTCACAACATTAACATGGTAGTTGCTGGGCTCACTCTGCCTTTTTGAAACCTAATGGACTCTTCCTAAATTCAGTGACTCTGACAGCTGGAGAGCTGTTTGTCATGAGTTTGTTGGTATTTTTAAATCTTTCGTTGCTGGAGTACTTTTTTAACCACTGTAACTGAATTCATTGATGAAGCAATGACTGCAAAAGTCAGGTGGGAAGTCAGTTCCCTCGGTCGCATCATCCTGTGACTTCAGTGGCAATTGTCCCCTTGCAGTATTCAAGAAAACTGAACTCAGTCCCCTAAGCAGGGTGAAGTCAGCATGATGGAGGTGAAAATGTTTAAATCTCCTTGTGGCTGCTGTTGTGGGGAAGCTGAGCCACCTTGGACTGCAGTGGCTGCACCTCCTGAGCAACAGATGGGGTCAGGCTTTCAAAGCTTAGGTTGGTGTCAGGTGTGATTCAAAGCTTAAATCTGTGACTGATTTCTTTTATTTGTTGCCTGGACTAAATATGTGTCAAGTGTCTATGCCAATCTTCTTTAAAGTCAAATTGGTTTTCTTTATCAGCCGCTGTTTTGTTTTAAAAAAACTTAACTAGACATCTTCATGCATCCTTGCATGTTTAAAACTGTAATGTGTCCTTAGCACCTTAGCTGAAATACATTTACTTTCGCCTTCTTTCATGGTTCCCCAAGTGACTTTGAGCACAAGCTATCAAAATTATGTACCTGGAAAGATAAAGAGGTCTGCAGTTGGAAAATGAGGGTATCCAAGTGCATCCCACTTGGCTTGGGAATCTCAGATTTGGGAGATGAGTCAGTACCTCACTCAGGAAATCAGCATGAGTATGACAAGAAGACAAACCAAAGAATTTGATATTCCCTTCTTTCCCTTTTCAAACATAAACTGCGACCTGAGTAACTTTGTCTCTGCTCCCTCAAGGACATGCTCATTATTATTCTGTGTAGGGTCAGGATGGGAAGGAGGTGGGTTATGCTGTGCTTAACAATGGGCCTGAAGAGCTTAACCAAATCAGACCAAGGATAAAAGAATCGATAGTAAGAGACAAATAAAATAAGCAGTGCTGCTTTCTGAATATCACATTAGTGTCACACGTTTTCCTTTCTGTTTTGTGAAAGAGAAGCTCTGAGCTCATATAAATGTCTGTTTGTTTTCCAGGTGTGGTGGTGCTCAAGAGCTCTCCCTCTTTAATGACAGAAAATTGAAGGCAAACAAAGATGAATGGGGGGAAAAAGCAGAACACAAAAATAAGTGGGATAAAGTTAAGAACCCAGGTTTTGGCATCAGCTACGAGGAAGTAAAAAGGGGATCACCAGAATGGAAAGACACCCCCTCCCTCTATTTCCCAAACCAAAAAAACCACCACCAGTAATGACAAAAAACCCTAGTGGCCCATGCATTCCTGTAGTTTTAAGGTAGAATTAATCTATCCCAATTTAGGTATCAAAAGAGTATATTTTTTTATTTGATGATTTATATTTTAAAATAAAACAACTAGGTGTTGTCAAGGAATAATTGACCCTATTGCAAAGATAGAAACTGGGAGACTGTGTAAGTTCTGGGCATCAGTAATATTGTGGTATCATGGCCTAAATGTAAGTGTAGTTTCTTATTTAGTCAGGATTTTTGTATATTCCTATTCTTATTGCTTTTGCTATTTTTTGGAAACTGAAAGGCTTGTGGTAGCTTTCTGTTTGCTACTCTGATGATTTTACCACTGAAAACACAACTCCCTTTCTTGGCTTTTTAATCCAATCATCTAGATCTGCATGCAGTGGTTTTCACTCAGCATGGGAAATTTCAGCTGGAAACTGATGCAGGCTGAATTGTTAATGTTTTCATTGAATTGTCTAACTTGGTGAATTCATTGGTGTATCATCAAGTGACATTATGAGAAAATTCATAAACATGTTTAGTTTAAAATTTATGGAGAAAAGGTATAAAAAATATTTATTTTTGCTCTATTTTTGCCTTTATTGCCATATAAAAAAGTCTTCATACCCTCTAAAGATCATATTTTGTTAGAGTAAGTCTAGGTTCTGGGAACAGCATTAAATTCTGGGTAAACATGTGAAAGGAGAGTGAGATTCTTTACTCCTCCAGTTCAGAGGTTCTCTCTCCTGTACAGCCACTTTTAATTGCAGAGCTGCCCAATTGTTGTGTTCCTGACACTGAATCCTGCATAAGGCCATTGCATTTTGTTGCTGACCTCACAGAAATAAGTTTGACACTGCTGACTTGAGAGGCATCATTGAACTTTGCTGTAAGAGGATAAAGAAAGTAGTAAGGAAACAAAATAATATATAATAAATTAAACCAGGCCAGAACCCCAAAATAATCATGCCTAATAAAAAAAGAGATGAGATTACTGAAGAAAACAAAATTATCTGGCTTTGTGTGGAAGGTCACTCTGGTGGTGCAGAAGAGACTGAATTGAGAGCTGCCTGCCAAAGAAGCAGGAAAGAAATGAGAGGAAATTTCCTGCCTGTACAGCTGCAAACATCTGAGAGGGCGGAGTGGAGAGCCACCCACTTATCTAGAAATGCCTTTCAAGAGTCCTTTTGAAATGGTGCACTTGGGAGAACATTTACCTGAACAACAGCAAGTAATCCCTAATTGAACTGCCAGAAGCTGTTTCTTGACAATGCAAAGCATTTTACTTTTATCCTTCCCTTTCCTGGTGCAGATTGATAGATAGGTTGATTCTGCAGTGTAATAGAAATCATCACAATACTGTCAAGTACAGTTTGGAGAGGGTTTTCATCCTCTCTCTTTTCAGTAACTTCATCAAGATCAAACCAAACCAATTGGCTTAAAAATACTTGAACTATTTAGAAACAAATCCTTGTGTACATAGTTTTGATTTATGTAAGTCATCCAAAAATTCAAAAGGTAATGACCCTTAAAACAAAGGTTAAATTTTAGGATGAAATAAAAGCATCCATATACCAGTATTCATTGAAAAGTTACTTTGAATTAGCTACTTATCATGGGTCTAGTTGTATGTGTATATATAATCTAATGAATTTCTTGCCATCTCTAAGTTTCTATTTTAAAAAAAAAATATTACTATGTTTTAGTCACTGCTGTGGCTAAACCCTTGAGATTTTAAGGACAATATTTCTTCTTCATGCCTGGATCTTGAGTATTGTTTTCATTATAACAGCAAGTTGGGAAAAGAAAATCTGTTCATGAAACAAGAGCCATCCATATACATGCCACACAGTCAGAGTCTGGATCAGTTTGCACAGCCTGTTCTCACTGAGCCCAGCCTTATTCACATGTGCTACATTTAGTATCAGCTGATGCATTATATATAAATATGTTGCACTTCTCAATTCTTTGTCAGACACCTACAAGTTTACTTTAGTAATTTTAATTTTATTACAAGAATACTGTGTCTGGACCTTCTGTTGACTTTGTTCATTGCTTTCACAGCAAGACTCTTCATGAAAATCATTAAAGACTCAATGAATCTTACAGATACCATAATGTGAGTATGTTCTCATCTTTCTTCCCAAAGGTGGTGGCCCCTGCTGAGTATGTAAACAGAAATGCAACCAAGTGTTGGCTGTGAGAAATGATGAAATAAATTGTTTAAACAGCACCAGGAGTTCGGGTGAACCAGACTCTTTTCTGGCACTGACGTCTTTTCTGGGTTCTGTAAAAGGAAAACCCTACAGCATTTAAAACAAGAAATCTCTTCAGCCTCCCTCTTTTAACAGCTAACAGTTTACTTATCTTTAAAATTCTTTCTCTGCTTTTCACTTGAGGACACAGAACAGGTAGTGACATGGTCACTTATGGCACTGAGGAATCCCACCATTATGTTCAGTTCAATCAGAAAATGTGTGACAAAAATATATAACTGCAGCTGAAAATACCGGAATTACTGCTACTCTGATGCCTGTTCTTATCTAGAAGTACTGGAGGAGGAGTTATATTTCACCTGTAGTCCATGAAACTGGTAGGGGAATAGAAATGAGAGAAATTCAGCAGATTGTCCACATAAAGAAAGTCTTGGCCAAAACCTGTGATAGACTGGAGGCTTTTAATGTCCTTCACCCCAGCACTTCTCTTGGTGAATTTTCTGTTCCCAGGGAGACCTGTGTGGCCATTTCTCCCTATAAATTGAAAAACTTTTCTCTGAAGAACTAAGGTTTAGTTACCTGCAATTATTGCAGGTAAAAAAACCTCCAAAAGCTACATTATTTTATGTATTTATCTTCTTTATTATTTATTTGAAAAGAAATCTATTCAATATCTCACCTGGATTTCTTCAAAATGCTGATCTATTGCACCCCTAGAAAGGGGAAGTTGTTGAAGTTGTTGGTCTTTTTATGCCACCTCTCTCTTCAGCTGGTATTTGTGAATCACACTCACTCCCTATCCCTATACAAGATGGGATCAATCTCATCCCAAAATTTGACACAATCCTGGAAATGACTGAGGTGATTAGTACTAGCCATCAGTTTTACCCTTCAGAATAAAATGTGGCAAGTGAATAAAGCCTGATGGCATGGCTGTGCAAAATTTCATTTAACAGCTCATTGCAGGCAGGCCAAGTTAGATTGCCAAATATATCAAATCACCTTTATAGATCTAAGCTGTCTACCTCCTGATTTTCTTAATCGTAAATGGTATAACAGATATTGCTATGGTTTTCCCATGCATTGTAAAAGGAAAGTGTTTCAAATAAGGAGCAGAGCAAGCTGATTTGTTTGGTTAAGTTTACAGGTATAGGTTGTATGTACTCCAGATGTTGGAACACATTCCCACAGTACTAGGGCCCTTTGTTTCTCCTGAATCCACTCTGAATACTCCAAACACATCCAGTCAGTAGGCAGTTGTTGTCAATGGAATACTTAAAGGGCTCATCTGTTATATTTATGTGCTTTTCATCCAGGAATGAATAGTTTTTACAGTGTTGTTTCCAATTCCAAACACAAGGAAATATGCCAGAGTACAAGCTGCTTGCTTTGGTTACAGCTACCTTTTGGGTTCTGATTTTTAATACATGGGATGAGAAAATACATGGAATTCCTCTCTTCCTGGCATTGAACCTTTTACCATGGAGCTGATGCCTGTATCTATAATAATACATATATATTTCTGCCTTGTCATATGATCTCTACACACTTTGCACACATGTTCTGGGAGGAAAGGAGTTGCTATTAGCCTTTTGTGAAAGATGAGGAGATGAAGCACAGAGCAGGAAAATGACTTCTTTAAAATCCCA
Source organism: Parus major (assembly GCF_001522545.3). NCBI lineage: Eukaryota > Metazoa > Chordata > Aves > Passeriformes > Paridae > Parus > Parus major. The sequence continues at coordinate 7,140,904 of NC_031778.1, forward strand.
CACAAAGCTTATGGTGTGTCTGGGATAGAACAGAAGTCTGTTGGGAATTCACTTTGATTCTGGCTTTGGATACTTGAGCCAAGATACTTTATTAAAGTGATAATTAACTCTGTACATCTCCAGGATTCTCCTTTCCACCTACTTCTAATGAATAAGATTATGAATAATCAGTAGAAATGTCACTTGATACTGGAGAATCCCTATTCCTGCTGTTCTAGACTCCATGAAGCCTGGATGAAATGTCCATTTTGGTTGAGTATCATTTCTTGAAATGACCTTCATTGCTTAGTAGCAGCATGATTTGTCAGCTGTATTAGAAAGTTATAGTTTGTGTGAGTCTAGTAGAAATGTGTTAGAAATGTTAAATCTCACTGTGGGAATGGAAATTAGTGTGGGAAGGTTCACATGGGGGTCAGGACGATTGTCACATAATGCTTAACTAAGCCAAATTAGCTTCTAACACTTTGTAGAAGGTTTTTACAGTCAAAGGATTATTCAATATTCTGCAAACTAAAGGCTCTTCAGGGCTAAGATGTCAAACCTAGAATGCATTTGTATGTCCAAAAAGAAAAATTAAAACCAACAAAAAACAGGGAACTAGAAATTAGAGTTCGAATTCATTTTGGCATTATTTGAATAGATCACTGTGAAGGACTTTCTGTGAACAGTTACTGCTACTCAATAACTAAGTTAAAATTTTCAACAACCTTAAAAATAATCTATTTTTTTCAAAGTGTTGGTGTTGGAGTGGGTAGAATATCTTATACATAAATAAAATGCAGATCAGGAGAGTTTAATTCTACCAGTAAATGCTGCTCAAAAAGAGAAATGGAGAATTACTTTTCCCACTGATTGGTACTTAGAGGTCTAAACCTGAACTTTAATTTACGAAGTGACACTCTTTTACAACTGATAAATATAAGCAAAATCAGTCTTACAGCTTTTTCTTCCATAGAAATGAAGATTTATGACATTAGGCTGTTTGTGAATGAATACAGGAAGAGATGAATGAGATGTTTTTGTCTTGTCTTAAGAACTATTGCCCCTTTAGCTGAACCCAGACAATCAGGTCTCAGAAATGCAACAAATGTTGTGGAATGAAAAAACATTTGGTACAAAGGGATGTCTCCAGGGTATCCTATTTAGGAAAAGGTGAGAGTATGTGTTCAGTCCTTATTAAAATTGATACAACCTTTACCGATGTCTAAACAATGGGAAAATCTCTTTGGAGCTTTTACTGATTGCTTGCACATTCTTACTAAATTCAGTCAACCTTCACCTGTTCTGCTTCTTATAAAACTTCTTATTTCTCTGTGGAGGTTGTCTGAGCACAAATATTCCATGCTCCCCTTAAATCCTGGGCAGAGCTGTTGGTAGCAGTGTGTATCTCACCCTGGCATCGTGCTCTCAGAGGAAGGAAAATAGGAAGAGATGGTAAGAAAGGACACTCAATTCTCTGCACAATAATCAATACAGACACCTTGGATATGAAGCAACTGTTAAATAAGAGCTAACATAGGCCTTGTTTTTATAAAGGACCTTTGGTCTGCAATGTCAATTGAATTCCAGCTCATAGATGAATACTGAAAAGCACTGAGACTGATCTCAGCCATAGACAAGACCTTCTGAATGCTGCACAAATTTTATCAGCTGTCCAGTCAACAGCAAAGGAAGTTACATGCATTGGGTGGTCATTAGGAGCCAAGGTATTAATTTTTTCACATTTAAAATGTGATTGAACAATGTGGGATATATGGTTGATTTAATTGTTACTGGATTTGCATTCCCTTAGAAGGGTCTGGAAGGAACAGCAACAGGAAGGTGTGAATAAGGAGGGAGGAATTCTTATTTTAGCAGTCATTCATCTATCAGACAGCAGTAAATAATGTATTACTGTAAGTATCCATTGAAAGACAGCATTTGTATGACTGGAAAACATGCTCAAATTCTGCAAATTGCAACTGGATAATTTTTTAATTTAAAAATAAGCAAAATAAAGTATGAAAGTATTCTCCTATTTCTTAAATTGTTTTGGGACATCTTGAAGTACAATTTATTTTACTGAAGTTAGATCTGAGTCATGAGATTCTCTGTAGTACTTCCTGCTGTGTGCCTTGCAAATCATTCCTAGCACAAATTGTTCCTGAATGTAGCCACCAAGATGCCTCTAAGAGAGAAAGATGCACCTTATATTATATTTGACTGTACTTAGTATTTCAGAAGCTGTTTGCTCAAACAGAAGGGCATCCCTCAAATATAAATTCACAAAGGGCTTGAAGGATTTTTATTCCTGCCTCATTACAATTGTAGTCTGCAGCCATGTAGGAAATGTCACTTGAAGTGTAAAAGCAGGAAATATTGTCTTGAGCAAGACGATGCCTTGGGCACACACTCAGAGCCAGTCCTCCTTAAAACTTTAGTAATCTGACTGAAGAGTTTAGAATTGATTTTCTCTCCTTTTCTTCCCTCCAACCTTAATTTGCAGTGTTGTAGAGTGCATTCATGTTCCTCTAAATGGCACAGCAGTCTTGGGCTCCATGCTTTTGTCTCAGAGAGTTGCCAGTAAAACAGGTACTTTGTTAAAGGCTCTGCTGAGCTAATCCCTGAATTGAGCAGTGGGAGACAAAATGTGGGGGCCCTGGAGGGAAAGACTGAAGATGTAGAATGTAGAAAGCAAGATGTCCATAGAGACAAGAGGGAAATGTTTCCAGCTGTTCCCATTGCTAAAGGGGGATAATCTGTGATAGATGACCTCAGAAACAATTGCTGAGACACCAAAATTTGGGTCTTGCCTTCACAGCCCCCACACCTGTGGGTGGCAAGGAAGGATGGAGGTGGCTCCTTGTTCTTTGCTGTGTAGCAGAGGTCAATTTGGCAGTGATAAAACTGGCAGCAGTCACTGATTTATTGCAGAACAGAAAAGAATGCATTACCATAAGTATCTTTGAAAGACAACATTTATATAATTGGAAAAATTGTTCGAAGTCTACAAATTGCAGTTGGATCACAGAAAACATTGCATTGAGGGCATAAAATCAAGGATTAGAAACTCTTAAATCTCTAGCTGCCTTACTTAACAGAGACAGGCATATTAATGTATTCCCAGATTTTATAGAAATCACTAGATCTTTTTTTTAGTTTCAGGGAGCTTAAGGGAATTTTAAAATACAGTTCAAATCATGTTTCCAATATTTTCAACTAAATGAAAATATTTGTATTTTGTTTAAGCCCTATTTTCCTAATAAAGGAGATCAATATATTGAATTTTTGTCTGTCCATCCTGTGCTTGTTAACTTGTTACAATGTTTGTTAACTTGTTACTATGTTTGACAAAATTATAATGTTTTAAATTAATAGTTCTGTTGAGGACAAAGAGACAATAAAGGCTAAAATCTCACTATGATGTGAGTTGAAGGCAGGTGTTGTTCATGGCCTGTCAGAGCAGGCAGAGGGACACACAGGAAAGAAGCTGAGGATATGGGGAGGCTTTGGAGGATGTGTCGAGATCCTGTTGAAGACTGGAAGAAAGGTGGATTCCTAGGTAAAATAGAAGTTACTGCTAAAATAGAGAAGTATTGGGATTTCAGGCACAAAGCCACAGAAGAGAAGTTAAATAGACATACATTCACAAGTTAAATACAAATACATTCTTGCATAAACACAGAAACAACAGTCCTGTGTTTGAATATGAGCATGTTCCACTGGCCTTTAAGTCCTGAAGTGAAAGCAGATTTTTTGCTGCAGAGAATGAAAAAATAATAACATGCAAATACTAAAATCTTCACAGAAAGGAAAGTCTCCATCAATAATGCAATTAGATATGAGCAGTAAAGTAGTGAGGAAATCAGAACAAGGCTCTCCTTTCTTTGTCCATATTTTTAACCTGACAAAGCGTGGCTTTCCTAAGCAGCCTGCAGAAATCCTGCTGTGAGGAGAGGGTGAGCACCAAGGAAAAGTTAGGGCCAGTATACCCTTCTGAGCTACAGAAAGGCAGATTTATGGGTTGGGCTTGTCCTTATCAGGTTGATCTGGTTTGTAGCTTGAGTATTAAAATGACTTGCTCTGGACAAATCCTTACTTCACTGAGAACATTAAAATGTCAGAGAGTTTAATATAGAGTAATTGGAGAGAACCCTACTTGAGAAAGAGATAAAATGAAATTCTTAAAACAGATTTTAAGGCTGCTGTGAACCCTTTTTGTCTGTCTTGAATAAGTGTGTTCCACTTTAATGAGATTATTTTGAGGCTCCCATCAGGTTTAAAGCACAATTTTCTGCTGATTTTTCAACAAAGGCTTCTTTCTGTTTTTCAATAGAATTTCCTTTCTATTGGGTTAACAGTAATGTCTTTATAGCTGATCAAATGTAGTCAAGTTAACTGAAACACAAAGTATTAAAAACACTTATTCTGATTCATACTTTTACACATTTATTTCTTGAAATGTGTATATATATTTATATCTCAATATGTCAATATTTATTTTGTTCTTTCACTGCCTAGTCTAACACTTGCAAGAGCATTTCCTTTCCCCATCTCAGGGTAGATGCAGTTGTACAGTTTAGGGGCATTATTTCCCTGCTGTGTCCTCTGTGAGGAAAAAGGAATGAGAAACCATTCAGGAGGAAAGCAAAAAAAGAGAAGGGTAAAGGCAACCTATAGCTTAGCATCATTTGCATACCCCATAAAATTCAGTTCAACCAAGTCCACTCCCTGTTTTTATGAAAGAAAAACACATATCTTAATTTTGTACTTCAGTCTTTGTTTCTCCCTAGAGAACAGGGAAATATTGTAATTCCAGCTTAGTGGAAATATGTAAGTTTTTTACTCATCTTGTGCACAAAACTGATAACCCATGCAGTTGGGACTGCTTATTTATTTCTTATTAATTCATTTCAGTTTTTATAAGTCAACCGAGCATTCAGCATTGGTAAAGTGATTCTGGAAAATTATTTTGCATAAGTAATAGTAAACACTGGCATTGCTTCCCGGCAGGGAATGAGAATGATTCATGCAATTCCCAGTGGCCTAATGAACAGAACCAGGGACTGGAGCCATGAATAGCTCCTTGGCTGGAGTTTGGCAGCAGAAAAAGCCACGTTGATCAGCTGTGCCTTCACCAGCAGGCATCTCCTGAATCACTGGGAACTGCTCTCTGTGAGGCATAGGGGGGCACAGGGGGAAGGCTTGGCACACAAGTGTGGAGCAGGGGGAGGTGGAGGAAGAAGAAAACCTCATACCAGGAAAAGAAAATTAGTTGTGAACACTCTTCTGATTTCTCCTATTAATTTATCAAGATTTGTAGCAATGCCAAAAAGTTTTATATTCTGTGAAGCTCTCCAACAAGCTTCCAAAGTACGCCTAAGATTTTACAGCCTATGCAAATTCAGTTCTCCTAGGTCTGCCAAGTTCTTGGTATTTAAATGGGACCCCATTACTTCAAACAATTTCGCTGTCAGCCATTACACAGGAAATTCTTCCTTTTTCTCTTGTTTGTTTTTAAGCAAATCCAGTTTCAATTTAATTGTAATTTAGACTTTTATCTTTAAAAATCAGCAAGTGAGCCAATGAAAGCAGTCTATGAAAACATAAATAACAGAGGTAATCAGATATTGAAAATAAAATACATGAAACAAAATCTCATCAAGTAATGAACTGACACAATTTTCTCATTTCTCTTTTTGTTTCACAACAGCTAGATTGTCAGATGACTCATCTGCTTTGATTTTAAATAAGATGTGTTTCTGTAGAGTCACATACTCATATCAATGCCTTTTTTTAGTGAGAATTAGGCAGCCTATCAAAAAGCTGTGCAACCTAGAACAGTTTGCAGTTCCTATTGCACTGCTGAGATATTTTGTTTCCTTCACATCCAGCGTTATTGTGTCAGTATTTGTGCTGTGATCCAAAGGCCATTGCAGGGAATGTGTTTCCATGGACTGCAGGAGACTTTCTGTCAGTCTTTCCCAAGACTTTGGCTCATCCTGCCAACTCCAGACCCAGAACAGGGCTCTTCCACCCCTCCTGTGGATCCTGCTGCTGTATCCACTGAATCTCTTACCTCAGATCCAGGAGAAAATAAATGAGTGCTGATGTTTAAGCACTTGAGTAATCTGAGTCGATGCTCTCAATCAGACTCAAAGGAATCAGATCCTTGCAGAGGAAGGAGGATTTACTGCTCTGAGCCAGCTTTACAGGGGAGTGCTCTGTCTGCATCCTGAAGCAGATCCAGTTCCCTCTAATACTAAGAAAAACAGCAATGCAAAGAAATAATTTTCCCATAAATTCTTACAACGTTTCAAAAGGAAATGTCAGTCACATTTTGGGTAATTTGAAGGGCTAATCATTATTAAAGCAATTAAGAATGGAAGCAATAAATAAACAAGACAATATTAAGAAGATAAAAATATTGAATAAGATGGAGAATGGGAATAAGCAGTGAAAAATACTGAATAAGGAGAAAGAAAACACTAATGCAGAAATTTTTATACTACCCTGCAGCCCAGGTGGTTGTTTCATATAACTCTGTAGGGTTTTTTAGCAGTAATAATGAACAACTGTACTATAAAATGTATGGCTGTGCACATAACTGCCACGAAGGCTACAGGAAAGACCATGAGTGATTATTATGAACATTAAAAAAAACCCCAAAACACCAAAAAAACCCCTATGCTTTTGGTATCTGCATATGGAAGTCATCTTGGAGCAGTGAGTTCATTAGGAAAATGAAATGGTTTTGTTTGATCATGATGTAAATGATACTCTACAGGGACTCCAGCAGGTGTTCCCTAAGCCAAAGCCAGTGTGTGAAGCCCATGTTCTCCTCATAGGGTGGGAAAACAAAAATTAAATCACAGCACTTTATATACCACACCAACCCCTTCCAGTTTGTCATTTTTTAATATTGTGGTGTGGCAACAGTTACTCCAAACAAGATAACTGCAAATGTTTAATTTTTACAACAGACTTCACTTGCTTTATTGGGAAGACAATTATGTTTGGTTCCATTAATAATTAAACACTTCCATTGGTTTTCCAAATCATTGCCAAACAAATGTGGAGACTTTTAATTTTCCTACCTCAAATGATTGCTTTGCTCTTCCCCAAGGAGTTCTTTGCAGTTTTTTAGATGTCTCAGGATCATATTCTTCAGAATTTTTCTTTTCCCATAATCTGCTCTGTAAGACTGGCTGTTTATAACCCATAGAAATTGAAAATGCTGCAATAATCAAGTTAATATTTGAGACCACAAAGAGATCAGTAACATTTAGAGCAAGTTTGGGCAAGTTATCAAGATTAAATCAGCATGGGGTCATGCAAAATTGCTTAGAAGATCATAATTTATCAATGTTAAAACAGAAGGAGGTGCTGAGAAGCATTTCAATGAGTGACTATTCTGCCCATAAAATGATTTGATAATTACAGTAAAGATGTAGATCGAGATATTAGGGTTATGTTTGCTGAATCTGTATAGACACCAAGCAGGCAGGGACTGCAATTTGCTGTGTTGGTGCAAAGAAAATGCACCACAGATTGTTTACGTCCTTTTGGATTCTTTGATTACCCTTTGAGGAAAAAGGTCTGGATGCAATTTTAGGTCATGGCCTACAATGAACTTTGTATTGAATAATGGGTGTACAAATGAAGTCAAAGCCAGCAGTGAACAATGGTTACCAAAAATGAGGTACAATAACTTGTCTTTCTCATGAAATAAAGGTGCTCAGGTGGACCAGAAGGGTGTGTTCCTTCCCTTTAGAGGGATATTGAAAATCTGGATGATATTTATTGATTGCTGAGCTGGCAAAAGTTATAGCTAGCAGTGTGCTAGAGACTACAAATGAGGTCAGAGACATTTATTTTAACTTTAACTTGTGGGGTCACTGGGTGCATCTTTAAAATAACTTCTCCCCAGACCTTGTGTGTATTACAGCTCAGAATCTTGGCTTCTTAAAATGCAGAGTTGATCTGTGTGGACCACATGGTAAATTGTAATTAAAAAACTTTAAATATTTGCATTGTGAATCTAATTCTGGTCTCATTTAATTTGTTGAATATATTTTATCACAACAGAAACAACTTTAAGGATCAATACCAAATTGCCTCTCTAAAGAAAAAATATTCTCCTTCTTGGTGTCTCTAAATTCATTATCAGGAGGATTTTACAGGCAACAAGGATTTCTTACAAAAACCCCAAAAAGCAAAACCCAAGTCTGAAATGGTTCTGGATAATATAGTCAGCAGAAATTGTTTGGGATTTCTACACTATAGTCATACATTGCAACCATGTCACTCCAGCCCAAAAGCTGTTAATGCTTTGGTTTGTTTTTGTTCAGCAGAGCATCTACAGCCACGTAGATCAAACTTCATCTTCTTACTTTTATCTCCATTTCAGTGGAAATTAACTGTTCTCTTCATTTGAACAACTTAGGGATTCTATAATCTTCTCTTTTTATAAATATTATTTTGTTTATTGCTAAGCTAATATAACAAAATAGCACAAAGAGAGGCAGCTGAAGAATTGCAAACAGAATGATTAGGAGATCAATAAACAGTTCAGTAATTCTGAGATGACTTTGAAGTGACCTTCCAGAATAAAAAAAAAAGCTGAAAGCTGTGTAGGACACACAAATCTTAAATGATAGTTCCTGTGCCAAGAAAATTTGAGTAGGTTGGTAATGTTGATTTAGCTGTCTTAATTGTGTTGAGCACTGCAAGACATAGAATAAAAGAGGAGTGGTGAGAACAAAAGAAGCACACACAGTAAAGAAATACTCATAGAAAAAAAAAGAATGAAAGAAACAAAGTGAAATAATAAAATGAAGTAAGGGGGTAAGGACTGAACACAATAAATTAACATTATGGAAATGTTCAACCCAAGACTCCTCTATAATTCTAGGTAAAACATAATTCCATTCTGAAGCACAGCATTTTAGCTGCCTGTATCACTGGTAAAATGAGGCTAAAAGCCAGAACTCTTTTATAACAATGTGAGAAATGATGCCTTCAGCCCCTCCAGTATAAACTTCCCCTAGGAAGGTGTGTGCTTTTTTATTTATTTTATTGTATTTTGAGGTCAGTTATGTACATAAAAAATTATTGTGCTTTCATTTAATTTTCCTGTAACACTTAATGTTTCCTCAAGTCTGGAAGAAACATTGCTTGATTTTCTTTAAATGTTAATATTTCAAGAGACACAGTCTCACATGCAGAAGGAGCTTTCATTCCATTTATAGTATTTAGTATATAATGTTCCAAAAGATCCTGTTTGATGGAATATACAAAACTGTATATTGATACATGATATATCATGTATGATATATCATGTATATATGATATATAGGAGATATAGTGGGTGATGCAACATAACACAGAGCCAAGCTCATGTTTCTTGTCAAATTTTTAAGTGTTATTTGAATGTAGAGCTTTGTTCAGATACTGCTGCTCAGACAGGTCCATTTTCCTTTACCCTTCACAAACTTTATTTTATGAGAAAATTGCTATTCTTCCTTTTGACAAATAGTTAAGAAATAGAGACAGAAGGGGTTTTATCTATTTATTTTTTTTAGTAAATCTAAGCTTCTACAGCAAAACCACTTCAATTAGGGGAAGTCAGCATGCATGTCAAATCAGCTCCATCTTCAACTTCCAGGTAGGAATAGCCTTCAGGAGGCAGCTTAATTGCTGCTGTTTCACAGTGTGTGGCTGGGAGTTGGCAGTGTTTGACAAGGTAAGCTGTATTAAAAACTGCTTACAACAGAGGTATTTGGGAAAGTCATGAACCATTTGGCAACAGAATGGAAACAGAGAACAAGTTACTGAATTATGGCTTCATTTCAAATTGTTTTCTAGTGATAAGCTTGAAGAAACCTTCTCAGCAGAAAAAAGCCCAAGGGATTAGGAAGATGATGTAAGCCTAGGAAAAAAAATGGAATTGGTAAAGGTTTTCTTGTGTTTTCTTTTTGTCTTAGGAAAACAATACCAGGCGACCACTACTGTGTTTCCTGATTCACACCCCAGTGAAACAGCACATTTCTTTTCATGTCAGATGACATTTTCTGTTGAGCCCATGACAGTTTAATTTCAGTTAACCACTGCTAACAGCATGAACATACAAAGAAAGGAGACAGTGCCACAGTTATAGGCTGTATATGTAAATTAAGTAATCCATTGTGTTGGGTCATTGGGGAGGTTGTTGATTATTAAACTAAAAAAAAAAGTTCTTCCCCCACCCTTGTGACAGCCTTTCTGCCTGACTGACACTTATAAAACATTTTGTCTATAGATATGCAAAACTACCTGAGCCTGCAATAAATTGAAATGCTAGAAGAATGAAATATTAATCCATAATTTTTTGTTCATTCAGTGTTCTCAGTGTATGTCTGTGAACTGGCTCTGCTCTGAGGTTTAACTACTTTTTTAATATCCTTTTCATTTTGCTCGTTTTCAGATGAGAACATTAACAGTGCTAGTGTTATGTAAACACATTGTAGTTATCTTCTTGTTTTTGGAGATGGATAGGATATTCCATATGGTGCTGGAGAACAAGGGATTCTGGAATGCAATGAACTCCTGAATATCCTGTTGTGCTATAGGAAGGGTCAATTTTTACAGCTTTTTAATTGCTCTCTATAATTTTAGGTGCTTTATCCCTTATCCATCTTATAGAAATGTCAGTAACTGTCCTCTATTCATTGGTTGAGTTGAGCAGTTTCTTCCTGAAATCCTGTCATTGTGAGATCTTTTGTAACTTCTAAGAGTCTTATTGATCACAAGTATCTGCCAAGACCTGTAATAATTTATAATTATTGCCAAATTTATCAATACTACCAATTATATCACCAAAAAACCACACAGATAACTTCCACAAATATCCAATATAGAATTAAATAGGTATACTGTAGATTTGATTTTGCTGCTGATTCAAATTGTATTCATGATTCCATAAATGTTCTCTAATTTGCCCTTACACAAAGAAATTTTAATATACAGTTTCTCAATAGGTTAATGTAAAATAATAACTTTCTGCTGGGAAACATCCTTATTTATAGATAAGGAAAGGAAAAGTTTCCATGAGCAATATTAAGAAAAAGGAGGGTGGGTGAAGGAAAGGAGCAAAGAAGACAAATCAAAGTGTGTCTTAGAACCCTGCACTTTACATTGTGTTTTCTCTCAGTTGGACAGAACCTGCCTGTATTTATTTCATGGGGCTGTGTTTAGAAAAATTAGGAAAAGCAACTGGAGGGGGTTTCTTGGAGGAAGGAATTAATATTTCTATAAAATTAAATGCCAGTCTTAAAAAATGAGAAAAATAAATTTTGCCTCAGAGGAATCCCTTCTGTCATTCTCATTCGTGCTTGGCATCCTGTGCTGAAATTTGTCCTGTGGAATCAGTTATTAAAATCAGTGTAAAAGGCTCCCACTAACTTTACATTGTGCCCTAAAAATGGGCCTCTTAGATGTATAGACTGCTCAACAAATGCTTGGCATCTTATAAATAATGGAGCAGTCATTAGAAACATGCAATAATATCATTATAACAATATGATTGCTGTAATGCAGATCATTTACTGGCCACTCTATACATATGGGAATTACATTTGTGTGGCATAATCAAAGTCAATGACAATCTTTCTCTTGATTTCAATAGGCTTTGGATCAGGCTATTTGAGAAGTACCATTAGCTGTCAGATGTGGTTTTGAGACTATATGTATCACTCTGATTAATTAGTAGCAATCTGAAATGTTTTCATGAATGGTTTCTTCAAATTCAGGCTTGCATAAAGAGCTCTGTAATATCTCATTATTGTGGTTCCTCCTACACCCTTTTAAGTTCCTCTTAATTCTCACTTGATCGTAAATTTAACCTCCCTACCAACATAATTGATTAAATAACAGGGATTGTAATGAAATTCCAGTAATTCTTTCCGCATGCAAAGCTGAAAAAAGATTAATTACTGTCAAAGAAACTTCTGGATTCATCTTTCTCAGATGAATTTCTTAACAAAGTAAGAGTTCTTTTAATCTTTTAAGCTTTTCCAGTTTGGTTGTACTGTGTAAATAAAAATGCTCTTGTGTTATTTCCTTTTTGCAGTGGGCAGCACTCAGAGGTGAGCCTGGCTTTGGTGTGTTCCCCTGCAAGCCTCTCCAGACACAGTTTGTACCTAGAGCAGGATTTGCTCTTTCTTCTGGGGGACATTTAATATGCTGGGGATTGACAGATTGTGCTGTTCCAATGGAAGGGCCCAGAAGCAAACAAAGTTTACATTTTAATGCTGACATTAGCACCCACTGGCATCAGCACTCATCGTGTCAGTATTATTTAAGAGGAGCTAGAGCTCTGCAGGTTTAAATAGTTGTACAATATTTCAATTTAATCAGTTTTTTATTACAATGCCTCCTTTGAAATGTGATCTGAAAATTATCCAACGAGCAAAGCAAAAAATCCGATTAGAAATAATTTTTGCAGAGTTTTGCTCTTAACTTATTGCTTATTAATTGAAGCAATGAATTCTGCAGCTTTCATCATCAGCCAATTTCAACCCGCTAAGAAGCATGAAATTTTATCTTCATCAATAGTTTTCCTTTAAAGAAGCTATATAAAAATTGATTACAATGAGTACTGTGTCTTTACTATTAAGAAAGATAGGTTTGTTTTCATCATAAAAAAAAATTAACTAGATTTTTATTAACTGTTTTCTTAAACCCCTGAGGCTGAACATATTTTCCCTTTACTTATATTTTAGCAAAGTATAATCATAGAGAAAATTTTCTTTTTATCTTTCAACTGCTGAGTTAGGTTAATAATCTTTGATTGTAAAGTATGCCCTTGCATATTGTTTTTTAACCTGTTGTTAGATGTAGTTGATATAATGCTTACATTTACTTCAACGAGTCTTTGACTAACTTTTATGTGAGTGAAGGTGTCATGGATAAAATTTCTTAGAGGTTCTATTTTTGTTCTCGTACTGGATTTCAGCATAGTACATTATGAAGGGTTTTGCAGAAGGTTATTACAGATCCTTGACAAAAATAAACATTAAAATATTTGAGAGAATAGGGAAATTCTCATATTATTTACTGTTACTTTTAGTGTTTTCTCCTGGATGGCTGTTGTTCCACTCTGTGGTTTCCCTTTCTATTCTTCTTCCCTCTCCCCTGATTTTGGGAGTTACTTGAATTTTTTATTTTTTTTTAAATTCCATCCTCTGTCATCTTCATCTCCCTCCCCTCTCCATAACTATATATACCAAAGATCTCAGAACCAGGAGGTAGAAACTATAATAACTTAAATCTTCTGGCTCCTGTGTCATGGCACCTCTAACAGCCTGATGGCTCCAGGCTTCCCAAATTTCTTTATGGAGAGGGAATAAGAGGGGGACCGTGTCTCCTCAGCTGGGTTTGGGCAAGGAGCTGTTTCTCTGTAGCAGCCATGCACCCTTTCATAGCCAGGCTGTTTGTTTGGGCTACCAGGGATTGAGATTTAAAAATGAATTTGCATCCATTTCCACCCATCCTCCAAAGGACTTGCTTTACAGTTGTTTGTTCCTGTCATCACCTCAAAAAACCCTGCCTTTGTAATTGCCTTCTGTGAGCCCCAATTTTGATAAGGAGGTCTAGAAAATAGCCTGAATGTTTTTGTTGCATTGTGCCTCATCCTCTCTCCTTATTTTCACTTGTTTCTCCAGCTCACAGATCTGTGTGCTTGGCAAATGCTCCAAGCCTTTTTTGCTGACTTTGAGCAGTTTGAAGTGTTGTGCATGTGTTTTCTACTTTCTCAATGGATGCAGACTACAGAGTACCCTCACAAACCTTCCCTCTGCTCCTCCTTTCATAATATCACAGGCAGTAAATAGCTGGGCACAGCAATCTATTTATGGAAAGCAAAAAAAAGCCTCTCAGTGGGATGTCAGTGTCAGTTTTTCATGGAGTTTTCAGAAAGTCATTTTCTTGGCATGAATGTTCCTGTAATTAAGTATTCTCCATGCAGCAAAATTGATTCTCCATTCTGCAGTTTATAAACTTAAGCATTTCTTTGAGAATCCCCAGCTCATCTGCAGAGCACTGTGCCTGTTTCCCTTGGCATGTTCCAGTTTCATGTTACTAATAGAAGCTTGTTTAAGAGGAAAAAAAAGGCTATTGAAATATAATCAGACACTATGTGGGTTGTTATTGTATCAATTCTGTTCTAATTATGTTGTTGGCATCCACATGGCTCATGCTGAACCTAAAAATAATTGTCATAGAAATAATCCTTGCAGTGCAAAAAGGAATCTGCTGAGAAAGTGTATTAATTACTATGTCATGTACCTGAGTCTAAATAAAAATATATTTCAATTTGCATTATTTTAAGTCAGACAAAATAGCAAAATGAAGATGAGTCCTTAATGCAAATTGCATCCTTCCCCAGGTATGTACACAAAGAATGTAGGATTAATTCCAAAAACCTGTTCTTATGTAGTCTTCTCTCTCTTGGATCCATTCACAAAGACAGATCAAAAGGAGAGCATGGGGACATGAATATATTTTGTATATATTTGAGTATATTTTCCTTTGTCAGTGTAATCAATGAATCAGATTTGGCCTATGACATGCACACCTTTTGCACATTGTACCCCTTCATTTCTAAACAACTTGGTCTCACTACTGTTTCTGATATCATGGGATGTGCCACTCCTCCTGAGCACAACAATTCTGAGCTAAACCTGCTCTTAGAACTTTCTTAAACCACTGCATAATACCTATTGAAAAAAGTCATGTTATAGAGATAGGAGAAAAAAGATGATGGCTGCTGATTTCTTGTAATATTTGGACTGGTTTTACATTATTGTAAGGAACATGGCAAAGAGAAGGGAGAGAATATTTTGTGTGTGCATATGTTCCCACATATTTTGCACAGTGCTGTGTTTTCACTTCCTTTTAGTGGTATGAGTAAAATGCATTTATTGAGCAGTTACTTGATATGTCAGATGGGGATTTGAAAGTGGAGTGTGATTTAAAATGTTCATATGTATAACCAGGGCACTGATCCTAGTGGGCTGTAAGAATTTGTCCCCTTTTCTTCCCTCCTGATCCTGCAAATAGTATATTGGGAATATTTAAGTTCTTTCACACCTGGAAAACAAACAAAGGAAACACAAAGGAAAAACATATGTGTTTGCTTATTTGTTATTTGTTTGTTCATTTAATTATGTTTTTCTAGCTCAAAATTACCTAGATACTTAAGTCCTGAAAATCTCATTAATGCAAACTATGGGAAGAGAGGAACCTTTTAAATGCTGCCCCATTCTCCAGCTGGGCCAGGTGAAAGGGCAATAATTATCAGCTGGCTGCCAATTTAAAAAACTGTTTCAATAGGTGATCTTTCCATTGTTGCTGACCTGCTTGGTTTTATTATTTTTCCTGCTGAGAGAAGAACACTTTCTCTTACTTGAGGTTTTTATGATGCATGGTAGCTAACATTGATTAGTACTTTTCAAAGAAGGAAGGTTTGCTCTCATTTATTGCTCTAAATATCTAAAAATCATGCAGCATTAGTCCATGTCAATGGTTTTCTTTATTGTTTTGGATCATCCAGGTATCCCTTATACAGAGGAATACACATGTCTTGATGGGCCAGCAAGGAAAGCTACAAGGAAAACACATAAATTTCTTGTTTGCTGTAGAATATTATGAGTGGGAATCCCCAAAGGAAAGTTTTTGTCATGGTCTTGGAGCCGTGCTGTTCATCTACTGTAAGAATGAAAAGTTATAATCTTACTCTTCTAGTAGACATAAAAATAAAAGCAGCTTTAAGTTGCCTTTGTTGGCCCAGACTGAAGCACCTGGGACCTTGCAGCAACTATCAACCTGTCTGCTCCCAAAAAGTCAGAATGTCTGCATGAAAGGAAAGAAAAGTGAAGAAGAAGAAAGTATTCTTGTGACCTAATGAGACCTAAATGCAGAACAGCAAACAGAGAAGGCAGCAGGGAAAATTCTCCCCTCTGAGGGTAAGTTTGCAGTAAGTGGAAACCATCCACCATTGTTTGGTCCTGCCTGCTGCCAGTCAGGCAGTAAAACTGGCTGCCAGTAAGGAATGATTACAGCTTTAGTTCTGTGATTGCTCCTCTTTGCTGGAGAGTGTTCATTAGGAGGAACATTACTATTCCATTCTTTCTTTTAGCACTGTAGGATGCTACTTGTTTTTTTTATAACTGTTGGGGAGGCAGAGGGAAATCTGAGAATTCATTGTAAAGAGGTCTGTGATAGTTGTTCTTTTTAATGACATACTTTTAAAATGCCTTGGAGTCAAAAAGATCCTTTTACTCCAATCTCCCTAACTTTTCTAACGAACTATTAAAACTAATCTTGCTTCTAGGCTTGTGAAGCACCGTGGGTGGGAAAGCCAATTGCATCAATATTTTATTTTTAAAAATAGCATGTATTTTCCCCCTATCAAGACCTGTTACATTTCCAGCAGCATTCAATACAATGGAGTACTGTTAAATATACAATTGGCATACAATCAACTACCATTTATTTCACTGTTGAGTGATTTGTTATAGTAGATAGAAAGCATTCAATACCATTGACAAACAACAGACAGTCCATAGCTCCGAATTACTGGTAGACTATTTTTGTAATGAATGGAGGCTTAATTTCAGCTCAGTTTTCTTGTGGGTGCCAGACACAATTGTGCAGAGCAGAGCAACAGCTTTATTTATTAAGGCTTGCAATGCACTTTTGTCTAATTACTGTTGACTTGTCAGACAACAGTCAGTGACCTTCATCAGGGAAGGTGAAACAATTCCTGTCACCTGATTCATCCTGGCCAAACAGCTTCCAAGAAAAACAGGATTGTCTAATTGATTACCTAGGAATCTTACAAGCCAGTAGTGTTTGAGAGGCCTTTAGGGTCCAGCTGTGTTTTAGATATAGACATTTCCCTTTCTATCACAATACTCTGGCAAAAAACTAAAGGCATTGTGAGGTTTTTACTCATGCCTGTGTTAGGAGACTCAAGGGTCCACTCTGAAGTGTTGATGTTGTGCAAAAAAATTTATTCACACTAATGACTTTCTGAGATCAGACCAAGCATTGTATAATTTATTCCATCCATGCTCTGTAAAGCAAAAGGTATGAAGCACTCTCTGCAGGAAGATTGCCCTGCCATACCAAGGCACATCTGGCACACAAGTGTTGGGTGCCTTTTTATTTCTTGGCTAACAACCAGTGTTTACCCAAAATAGATGAGGGGAAAAAGAGCAGGCAATAATACAGTTCTCATCTATGTGCTCTAAGCTGGGCACTAGACTCTTATATACTGATAAACCTGTACAGAATAGCATCAGTGATTTCTCTGCAGTTCTTCTTCCTATCTCCCAACTCAAAAACTTTCCATAAAAACTCAATTTTTTAAAGTATTCTCCATCCCAACTAATGCAGAAAGTCTCCCAGCTAAGTCTGGATATTCTTTCAGAACTGACTTTAGCACTGAGTACCTCTATGCAAAAGTCCTTACAGCGTTTACAGAGTCAGTTTATGACACTAAAGTGATCAGTCTGCCTCAGCAAGAAGAGTTTCTTTTGACATCATTCTTTTTGGGGAAATGTGGATTGTCTCCTCTTGTGTTATGGGCAGAAAGATCCAGATATTGTTGACAAAGACTAGCTCTGAAGTGATGGAATATGGAATATATGGAATAGAATATGGTTACATAAATGGAATATGGTTATCTTATTAAAAGACCTGAAGGGGTAGCCTGTGACTGGGAATGAGATTGCTTTTCTTAAATAGAAAAGATGTGCCAGTTGCTCAGAATGAGGACCTGTATCTCCATCCTCAGTTAAAAATAGTTTATTAATTCACAGCTATTGAAGATATGTTCTATAGATAATGATAAAATGGTAATGATAAACCATCCAGTGATGATTTTCATGTTTTTCAAGTCACCAAATGCAACAGGTGTTTTTATTAAACAGAGACAAATGTGCTGCAACAAGGAGAAACAGGATAATATGGTCAAGGCTGTAGAATAAATACAAAACCTCAGAAATGATGGGTGAACATAAATGTTAGAGCAGCAGAAGCTATTAAAAACAAACTTAAAATTTTAATAGCTTCTGCCTAAAGGATTACTTGATCAAATAAACAACTTAATGAGCCTGTAACCATAGTAAGGTTAGAGTCCATTATAAATTAGAATAACTTTATTCTCTGGAAATATTAGTGTTATTTCAAGATCCTGTTATTCAAAAATATCCTGTTTTGTAACAAGAAACTGAATTTAAATATGCTATTTGCATGTAATCTATTGTCTTTTAACACTTGCTTCTTCAGGTTATTGCATGAGTTACATTGACTGTTGAATTAATAGCATTGATAAGGATTGAACTAACTGGAATAACTGAGAATCAGTAATTTCTCACCAATATTTTCTTCCTGAAGAAAAAAGCTAAGGAGATTTAGGCTGGATGCTCTGAAATATCACCACAGGGAATTTGCAGTCAAAGAATGCTTTCCATCAAAATTGTGGTCAGCCTCAATAGCAGGATAGTTTGGGGATACATAACCACCCTGAGGGGCATACTGGCTTCACAAAAATGACCTAAAACAAACTAAAAAGGAAATACATTATTCTTTATATGAGAAGGAATTTGAGTTGTCCTTTAAACTGTAGAACAAATGAAAGAAATGAACAAATGAATGTAACTGGAGTTTTCCATGTTGTCAAATGGTCTGTAATTATTCATGCAGCTATAAAAAGAAGAATTAGCTACTTCCTATGTCTGTGCCTGGAACCCAGCAGCCTTCAGAAATAACATCTTCTCCAGCTGTAACAGTAGGGGAAAGCAGGCAGCACCAACTCAATAACACATTTTGTCCATATTGTGATTCCTCACAAATATGAAGTGCTGAGCAAGTACATGTCAATAAAATGTGATGACTGAAATACATCTGAGCAAATTAGAAAAGCATCAGTAAGAATACTGTTTGATGGAGAAATGATAACTGTGTTTGGTAAACAGTTTCTTAGCTATGTCTTGATTTTAGACAAGCACAATAGAATGAATGATTTCCTGAGGTAAGCAGTGTGCAGAGCTGCACTGGTCCCTCTACAAAATAAAGGGGAGGTTACCTGGGATTCTCACAGTGCAATTTTCTGGCTTGGGTGACTGGTTATGCCCCAAAGCAGGAGACACCTGTGGATGTCTTGGGATATGTTAAGGGAGCTAAAGGAACCTTTGTGTAGCCCAAAGGTTCCTTTAGCTTCCACCCACTCACATCAAGAGCCAAAAGTCACTCACTGTCCTCTAGGGCTGAACCACTCTTGAGGCAGAGACTTTCACCTGGGGAAAAGGTAAGTTTATTTTCCAGGGTGTCTGTGGGTCTATAGGCACATTTTAGAGTGTAAATATATATATCAGTTTATCCCTATTGGGATTACCAACTTTGATGTAAGAGTTGATGTAAATAAGAGGGATCCTAGAAAATTGTCACAGGAATTGAGATGCAAAACCACACTTACTAAATATTTTAAGGTAATTTTTGTTTTATAAAAGGTTTGATAGGAAGAGGTACTGAAGAAAAACAATGCTAGGAATGGAAAGTCTCTTGTGAGGCCCAAGTTATGTCTTCCAAAGAGCTGTAAGGGATTTTGAGAAGTTGCTGTGGCAGTGGGGATTTATCTGCTGAGGGAATGTTCACACTGAGCCACAGCCATCCAAACACAGCTCTGTGGAATCCAGAGGGGTCAGCTCAAATCCTCCTGAATTACAGTTTCTGACAGAAAAAAACAAAGAATCAGAGTGGCAATAAAGGTGTGGTTTATAGTCAGGCAGGTTTAATGAGAGCAGAGCTGAGAGCTTGCACAGTGCAAGGCAGCAAACAGCACCTGGACACACAGCTGCTGGACTCCAGATGCCTTTGGGTCTGGTGCCAGCGATGGGAAGGTACAGTTTGGGGTCCACTTTGAAATAAAAGCATTTTCACCTCATGTGTCCACTTTTATCCAAAGAAAGTGAACAATTTTTCCTTCTCCTATGGGGAAACATCAGGAACTCTTTTCAGCAGAGCTGTGGGAGATTGAGGTAATCAGGCTTGGCAAACTTAGAGCACCAGGGCATCACTGGTGTGGGTTCTCCAGACAGGCAACAGGTTTAGGAACTTATGCTTTTCTTTAAAAAAAATCCACACCAAACAAAAAGCTCCCACCCTAATGAGCTTTTGTCTAGTTATGGAGAGAAGCTGTGACTATGCACTGAATTACTTTGATGAGACTTTTACTAATTGAAGTGGGGAGAAGTAAAGGCTGAATAAAACCATTTTTCATTCTCACTGGACCTGGACAGAGGAGGAATAAATGCTGCTGGTTTGTCGAAGGGAAAATTTGAAGAAATTTGAATTCTTCAGTTCAGGAGAATGGCTGAAAACCTACTGCTGAGATCTTCTTGAGCTAAACAACCCCATTTCATATGGTATCACATGTGTCATGAAAAAACTGGGTCTTTTTAAAAGAAAAGCATAATGAAAAACCCTGCTTTAGTAACTTCCATGGGCTTGCTTTCTTCTCAAGGTCAAATTCAGAGTCTGCTGTTTGTCTTTTCATTTAATAATATCCTGAAATAAGTAACTGGGAAAACAAAAATAGAACATACATCAGTGAAAAATACTGTGTACAGCAAATCCATTTTGGCAGGATGGGAATTTGTAACCAGCTCCATTTAGCACCTACCTACTGTTTCTCATTCATTCCTGCTGTCTCTGTCCAGAGTCTAACAGAATTTTGTTCATGCTGCTGCTTTGTCTAAAACACTTTCCATGCCTCATTCACTTGCCTCATTCAGTTGCCATCACTTTTCCACTGTAGCAGGTTGTTTTTTTTTTCCCTCTCCTTGATCTCTGCCTCCAAATTTCTCTCTCCCTATGTCATTATTTATGCTGTATGAATCCTTTACCAACTAGTGAGCATAAGGATTAATAAGATCTCACTTAAAATACAAGGTTTAGTCAAGTCTGTGGAAATGAGAGCCTAAAACTAAATATTTAATAGTGACATTACAATGCAATATGTACAAATATAAATATATGTACATATAAATGACAATGAGTAAAAAAACCCCAAAACTTCTGAGGTTAGAAATCTTATGTATAAAACTGCAGTATTGCTTATTTCTTGTGTATCATTCCAGACCAGAGGTTAAAATTTCTTTTGAGAGGTTCTGAAATTTTAAAATATATTTTAATTTCCTGAATGAGACATAAAAATGTTGTAATTCTCCTCAAAATAATTTAGAAAGAATTGTTGTAGTTTTGTAAATTAAATAATCTCTGCTCCTACCCATCTCCTTAATAAAAACCAAAGGTTGAAATGAAAGCCTCTTTAGAAAAAGACACTAAAATGTTTTTATATAAAATAGGAAGAAAATAGTTTTTTTAAGCTGCTGTGGTCTTTACTTCTTTTTTCAAGCTTCAGCTCAATTGCAATGTATGGTCAATGTTTCCACACAGCTGTCAATTCTTCTAAAGTTCTCTCTGACATTTTCAATTGATCTGCTTATTTTAAGGACAGGGAAGTGGAGGTGCTAAAATGCTGCCACCTCCTTGGAAGTACTACTGGATTAAAGAAATAAGAAGATCATCATCCCTCAGTATTAGATGAAAAGTTTTTCTCTTCATTTAATTTGGCTTTCCCAGAAAAAAATCTTCTATGAGCCCTCCAGACAGCCAGGACACCTCCAGTATGTCACAAATCCCCTAATAACCTAACTCTGTCCCAAGCTTCACATTTCTTTGGAATTCTTAGCATTCCCAAGAGCTTCAAAAACTGTTCTTTAAAGGTTGGACATAAATTAGTGGAATCTATTAGGTTATACCTTTTTTTACCCATATCTTTTTTGTTTAGTTAGTTTGGTTTTATAGATTAGTGGGGTGGTTTGGTTTGTGTTCTATCTCTCTTCAACCTGACCAAACTCTTGCTCATGTATTTTGTGTCAGTAAGATCATTGGTTTCAGATGAGGAGAGATCAGAAATGAGGGGAATTTTTTTGGTAAATCATCTCTTTAAGCTGCCCCTGAGCCCATCCTGTTCTCCACTGTCTCTCTTGCCATGTGCAGCTCGTTCTGCGCACTGCCATCAGACAGTGATCACAGTGTCCTGCCACAGGGGCAGCACATTCCTGCTCAAACCACATTTGGGAGTCTGGGGAGACAAGAGCTCCTGCAATAAGAACTTGGACAAGGAAAATTGACCCTTTCTGAACCTGGGGGACACTTTGCTGGCAAGAAAAGCCAAGTTTGGCTGCTTTGTGAGGTGGCTACAACAGGAACAGGTAAATCTATCCAACAAGTTTGATGTCAACAGAGTATAAATCATTAAATGTGCTAGCTGGGATTATAATGCTTTTAGTATTGTTAGATAAATACAAAGGTAAAGCTTTAAAGGTAAATTTTCTTCCTGAGAATGAAAGTACAGGTCTAGTAACTAAATGGGACACCTTTAGCAATATATAATCTAGTGTTCCATCATACACCTTCATTATTTCCCCTATAATTAGGATTCTAATCCTTGTATTTGTTCTTTTTAAAAGCCTATTATCACTGCCAGGCATTCCTACTGATTTATTGATTTGTTATGTATATCATGAATGACTCCTGAGGAGTATAATAATGAAGGAAAATGTTATTTAATTCTATACAAATATTTAGGGATGGAGCCAGTATTATTGTGTAGCTTTATTATGAGAAGCCCTATTTCTTCTAATATCAATGTCACCTTACAAACACCTCCTCATCTGCCATGAAGAAAGATTATTAGAACTGACACAATACTTGGCTTTTCAAAGCTATTATATTTCTTGCAATTATTTCTTCTTGATTTTCCTCTGTGACTTCCATTGAAAACCTGTTTGCCCTGTTAGTCTGGTGGCAGTTTAAACAAACAAGTTGCTTCTTTCAGTATTGAATTGTCAAAACAAAACTGCTATTAGATATTTAAACGAGATACCTGATATTTATTTTATTCTTCTAAACTGGCAACTGGAGACATTAGCAGATATCTTCCTGGGGCCTTCCATTAGGCATGAGTTTTAACAGAGGTATTTACATTTTCATCAAATTGAAATCTCTTCTTCCTGGCTATGCTTCAAGATTTTTTTCATAGTCAGTTCCAGGGTTTTCCTGGTTTGGGAAGAGATAAGAGAATTTTTAAAAGGAAGAGAGGAAAAGAAAAAGGAAAAACTATAGAGAAAAATTAATACATTTGCAGCAGGCTAACAACCAGTGCTATGTTTTCCTACTCACTATATAATTTGGCATTTATCTTTTAGAAGAGATGCTGCTGTTTTTTGTAAGCATAAATTGCTTTCTCTGGGGTTTTCTGTTAGAGGTAAGGAAAGGGAATAGCATGAAAGCAGCACGTATGTTTTATAAATTATGTGGGTTTTTTTTCTAAAGAGAGCTGTAATAACCTCCAGTTGCATGTGGCAGCAATGCATTTTCCATATGTTCAGAGAATATGTCTATGTTATGTGTAAATGCCTTTTTTTATTTATTTCTTTTACATTTAGTTTTGGGTTGTATCATATCAAATGTGCAGAACTTAGGCTGAGGAGATTTTCTGAGGAAAATGCAGGATGCCACAGGAGCTGATTCTGTGGGTGGTTCTTTGGAGTCAGAACCAAGCTGATGTCTCAGAATGTGGCTGTGGAAGGAAACATCTGAATGAGAAAGAACGTTCCAGTCTGTCAACAGGGAAATTAGCCATGTTGTAATAGGCTGAAAACATGTCAGTAATAGCAGTAGATTAATTTAATCTTATATAAACCCACACTTTTAAAGAAATTTTTAAATCTCCTTGCCTGGAGGGATTGCTTTGTTTACATCAAATGAGTCATCAAAAAAGAATTTAAAAATTTGCAACATTGTAAAAATGTCAGTGAAATTTTCTGTATTTGGACTGAACTCTGGGCTTGTAGTTTTAATTTAAAAGAAACTAGGAGCAGGTGCCCAGCTACAGATCTTGGTGTGTTAGGCAGAGAACCATTTTCTCAGATCAGGGGCCATCTCAGAGCTTTCCATCAGTCTGATTCTGGAGAGTGTCTTTATCATGCAAATACTTGTTCACAGGCTTTCCTCATTTTCTTACAGAAACTCAAAACTGTCTCACCAGCAGCTGCTAAAAATAACTTTTGTGTAGCAGTGGCCAAGGTGGGTTTTCCTCTCTGCAGATGCAGCCATGGTGACCTGTGTATTTATCATGCACATGAGCTGCCCATGAAAATGGTGGCTTTGCAAAATGACAACCTTGGAAAAAGTATCCAGACTTCACCTTGAAGAAACACATCCAAAAAAGCAGCAATACTGTAATATCTGGCATCAGGCCAGCAGTGATGAAAAATAAATAAAAACTTTGGGAGTTCATGTCCAAATACCTGCTTCAGCTTGGTTCAAACTTTTTTTAGAGCTAGTCTTGAGAAAGGGATCTTTATCACACTAGATAATATGTATGAGGTGTGATCCATTAAGACATTATACATCTTTTTCTTCAATTTAAACTATTTCCTCTGGAGGTATATTACTAATAAATTACTAGTGAGGAAATCTTTCCCTGAAGATGAAAAGTCCAATTTGCATCTTTACCACAACTTTTGCCATTAATAATTGTTATGGGTCTGCCTGATGTCCATAGTTTCAGAAAATCTACAGTGAGACTCTAAATAGAATTTCTGTAATGATAGATGCTCAGATATCAAGGCAGCCACAGAGAATGACTGATCTGACAGGATATCTGTGAATTGTTGTAGGAAGGAAAACAAGCATGCTTATCAAAGAAAGTATTTACCTTCATGTTGCAGGCAACTTTCTAGAAATGCTGTATTTCAGTATAATTCCAGGGTGACACTTAAAACAGTGAATGAAGACATCACAGGGTGTGCTGGCAGCACTTCATGAAAGTCAATGTATTGAGCTCAAGTAACCTTTCCATTGTACACATGAACTGAATATCTGCTTGTGTTTAGTGTTTGTCACATCCTTGAAAGATGAGGTGAAACCAAAGATAGACATTTTCATGTCCTCTTTTTCCCATTATCACTGTATGTAATGAGATATTGGAATTGGAGCCAAATCTACATTTCCAAACCTAAAAGGGAATAAATCAGGTTATTTAACAAAATAGTTATGCCAGCAAAAACTCTATGGTGAGGGTCAGAGAAGGCCTTTCTGAATCAATAATCTCAGACAAGCAATTACCAGCACAAAATGTAGAGAAAAAGAAGGCTTAGAACATGGTACAACCATAGTATATTTGTGTCACCACTACTCAAAATTTGCCTAGATTTCTCAAAATGTTTTCTGATTTGCTTGGAAGATTGCCTTAAAGGTAACTGAATATAACTGGTGATATGTCTGTGAATAACTTGACTAGATTTGACATTTAGTGTGAGGTTTCTGTGTTTGTCTAGGAGAGGAAGATGTGTACATCTGTGCTTCTTAAAAGCTCTGGTGCATGCCAGTCATCATGGACTGTGGAGTTGAACAGAATCTTAGCTCACTTGGTGCTGATCTGTTAAAACTGGAGGCATGGATCATGTGCAGAGATACAATTATCCATAAACTCAGAGGGTTATTTTATTAATCCAAGCCATAGAGCTGAGTGTTTTCTGCAGTGCACGTTGTATCCTGTGACAGTCGCTGTGCTGCACGAGCCGAAGGTTCCCTTGTATTTCTATGAAACTGTGAAATTTTAGGGATTGTTTCTCTGTGCCTTCAGCTTGACTCTGCAAACATTTCAGGCAGTTATGTGGGCTGTAGTGCCTCATTGCTTGTTTGGTCATTGTCCAGTGTGCTGTGTTCATGGCTTTCACATTAGCATTTAACTTCCAGATGGGTGGCAGGTATGGCTATGGAATGTGACAAGGGCTCAAAGCAGTGTGTAATGGATTCTGTAACTGTAAATCTCTATTACACCACTCTGATTTCTCCCAGTGCCCAGTAAGGAATGCTCTCTATTTATATAAAGAATGGAATTGGTCCCTTCCCCTTCCCCTTCCCCTTCCCCTTCCCCTTCCCCTTCCCCTTCCCCTTCCCCTTCCCCCAAATGCTGTGCCTGAAAATCTGTGCAAAGCTGACATGGAAAAAAATGGTGATTGTGGGGCTGAGTGGGAAATAAGAAGTTGTTTAAATTAACAACATCTGGACTTTATGGTATTTTTGTGACACTTGATCACAGTGTAGCCAGAAGCTACAACACAAAACCAGCAGACTTCAATCTTATGAAAGAAAGGACTAAAATCAAGACTAATTAGCTTTCATTTAAAAGAGGGAAAGAAAGAAAGAGAAGTTTACAGACACACTCTCCTTCAGGACACTCCACACTGAAATGTTTACAGCCTGTAAACTAACAAAAGTAGACAGCTACACACAAGGCCATCAATATCAGCCTTGTTGAGTAAGAAGGGAAAATCTCACTCTGAAATGGATTGAACCTTTTTGTTGCATTTATTTGTCTGTCATGGAGAGAATATAGTTATATTCAGCTCTCAGACAAGGCTCATATGGGTTGTGTGTGAGATGGATTATTGTCTTAACTCATATTTTATCTTTATTCCTCTGATTTGTCTTTAACTGGTCTACAAATTTATTTGAAATTTCCTGGGTTAGCTGACAACAGCATCTTCCAAGGAGATGATCTTTATCTAGAAATGCTGCTTCCTCTATTCAGCTAGAGTTAGAAAAATGACAAAAACAAAACCTTCTCCATGCCCCAAAAGGCAGCTTTTCCAGTGCTAACAGCAGCAAGGGTCTGCTCCTTTAAATGGAGAGAAAAAATATGCTTGAATGTGGGAAAGGGAAAATGCAGTTCTTTCCTGGATGGTCTGGTATTCAGAATGTGAATGCTATTCTTGTTTCCCAAAAACTACAGCACTGTTCTTGCTGCTTCTCTTTTCTCTTTTTCCAGTCCAAAGCAGGAGGAATCTTTACACAATCTTTGTTCTCATGCTTTTCCTTTGACCAAAAGTACTATCTCTTTTCATTTTCTGTTTCCATTAAGGCTTTTTTTAATTTCCCAGGTCCCAGCTTTGAAGTCAGACTCAAACACCCAAACCTTTACCAATTTCCATATCTCCATAGAAAGGCCTACCATTTCCATGAAAAAGTGTGCTACACAAAATATGAATACTTTTGGATCCATTTCCTGTGAGCAAGTCGCCTCAGCTAATGCCCCCAAGTCTGGCTTAAAATTGTTATGTTTGTGTCTTTTTAAAATTTAATCTGAGTGGTTTTGTAATCTGGAAAGCTGAGGTTTGGAGGAATAAGAAGAAGCTTTGAAACAGAAGATCTATTAATGTGGTTAGTGAGCTTGTTGCAGAATTAGATGCAGTTACCAGTGAAAACATCATTAAATGTAGTGCTTGGGCATCTTCTGCACCAATCATGTGAACAGGACAGAGAGGAGAAGCAGTTTAGCTTTGTTTGTAACAAAAGGACTTGTGATCTGCATTTAGCAGCAATTCACAAGTTGTAGTTTGTTCCTCGGTACTCCCGAAACAGAGGAACCAAGAGATTTGAACCCAGTTGGTGATGTGGCTCTAGAAATATTGTATCAGTGCTGAAGTGTATTTGCATTGCTTTTTTTAAACAAGTACTGCTTTGGAAAGTAAAGCTCTCACCTGCTTCCCACTGAACGAGTTTAAAACCCATTTTCCTCCTTTTCTCTGAACTCTGACTGTGCAAGCCATGTAGTTCTCCCCACTGTGATCTGTTTTGCAAAAGAAGCCTATTAATTGAGGATGTTTTTCAGTATTGCCAAAAGGTCACTACAATCAATTATGGAGAATATTTGTAAAAGAGAAATCTTGCCTATAAAGCAATATATCCTTAGTGTCTAATTTGTTCACTGTAATAAGGCCATACCTACTTATTGATTAATCAATCTTTGTTTGCTGATTTTATCAGGAAGTCTCTTAATGTAATGGAATATGATATACTGAGTTGGATTGCAAAAAATTTTTATTTCTACTATTATACTGCATGTGTTCAACCTGAGGAAATGATTTTTCCCAGACAGATCATTCTGATTTGTGCCTAGAACTGAAAATGGAAGCATATTTGGATTTGAGACATGACAAAGGTTATCAACACAGAAATTTTTCTGTTTGGATCCAATTTTTAAATAATTACCTGATGTATTCCATTCAAAAGTCTTAATATTATGCAATTGTACTACATTGAGATATGCAATGCAGGAGTATATGTGAGCAAAATCAAACTTATGTTTTATGCCAAAAAAGTGGTTGTGGATAAATTGAAAGTAGTTCTCAGGCTATGTTTAAAAGTGTAACATTTGGCTACTTTTTAAAATCATATAAAGGAAGCCAATCATATTAAAATTAATTCATCTTCATATGCTTGATATAATTAAGGTTTTTCTCTTGTCAGGAATCCTAGTGTGATTTGTAGGATATAGAGTAGTGGCAGGAGTTATGTACACAGAGAATGTTTTAAGTTATATTATAATTATCATTATCTCTGTTGGCAGGAGTGCATTATTTCCACTAAATAACATGCCTTGTTTCACTGTGACTCCATGATTAATTTCTGTTCTTTTGTACTGTAGTTGATGTAAATGAGCCACATTAGCTGCCCGCCTGCCTCACTTTCTGCATATTTAAGGATTTAGTGTCTCAAAAATCCATTATCACTCTGTGACAGAAAGGTGAGAAAAATGTGTGAAAAACTCATAAACAGGTAGAACAAGAACATGTCTATCTATTAACTTTGGACAGGTGTGAGACATCTAAGATTTAATCTGGAATTTGTGTTGGAATTCAAATAAAACAATGGTATACTTTAAACTGAGGAGAAAAAAAGGAATTAGTGATGCTGATGCTGTGTGCTATTTTTTGCAAAGAAACAATGGTTTTCTTAAAATATTTAAATTTTCCATGATCTGCTCTTAAAATACTCAGTGGGACCAGAGAACCAAAAGGAGAAACACAAGAACACAGAAACAGTTTTCCATTTATCCTTACTTCAGTAAGTGCTAAACTTTAAGTTCCTCTTTTTGCTGTATAAAATGCTCATAGCATGATTTATCATGATGCATATCTCACTGTGAGTAGCAAAATAGAAAGAATAAAAATAGGCTCTAATTCTGCAAGCAGTTTAGCACACATAGCTCCTATTTGCATTACTTTTTTACACTAAAATTTACTGTGATATACAAAGAGCATTAAAGATAAAGAACTTCAATGAGAGGGCAGTTTTTATAAAAGCAGTGGTACCATATATCAGAAAAGCCAGGCTTGGCATCCACAACTTGTGTCATGTCTGAAGTGTTTTCAAGTTACAAAGCAATCTTTTTTACCAAAAGGGTACTTTTTTTTTTTTTTTTTGTCACAAGTTCTACTAACACACCCATTGAGAATAAGAATGTAACAGTTCTGTCTAAAATTTTAATATGTATATGGATTCTCAGTGCATTCTGGAATGTGGATTCAGCTTTTCCAGCTCTGAAAATCTAATGTTCAACATATGGCCACCTGCAGTTTAACCATGGTAAAATTTCTGTGCTTTCCCTCAGGGAAAAATCAAGGTATCAGAGATGTTTTTTTTTGTTTCCACATGCTATGTAGATTAAATACGTGACATGCAATTTAGATCCAGGAGATTTTTGGCACTGATAATGATGACTTGAAAGATATCATAGCACAATTTTAAAGCTCATTTACGTGGCAGTCACTGCTGTTGAAAATATAGCCTCTTTAGGGTGGCATCATTGTGATTTACCTTTGAATTGGTGACAGCCAGAAACCTCAGCTTCTCAGTACTGACCCACTTTGGGAATGCTGCAATGCTATCACATTCCTTTATCCTAGGGAAACTGAAGTGGTGAAAGGGTTGGATAATTCTGCTGTCATTACTGCCAAAAACAGGACAAATCATCAATGTCTCCATAGAGGGAAGAAAGAGGAAAGAAATACTCTCTGAATTTTAACAGTAAGGACTGAAAAGAAAAATAATAATTGGAATAGTGTCACTAAAATGCCCTACTGTATCTTAGCATCACTAAATTTCTTCCAATGTTTAAGTGGGGATATAAAATTTGCATAAGTAATATATAAGGTGGTCCACAAAAACAGCCATAAAGAATAATAAAATAGAATAAAATACGCCTTCTATTGCCAAAATATGATAAAATTCATTTTCTTAAACATAACTAAAGCATGGGGAAATAATGCTTTGTATAATAAATACAGATGTCCCCATAATTCTCTTAAGCAAAGCGTTGGGTTTTATTTCATTTAAATTATTTGTCTACAATTTCTTAAATAATAATGGAGTTTACTGCCATGATCTATTTAGCATTTCTTATCTTCCTTTGAACTGTTTACTGTGTAGAGTTCCACCACAGCTCTTTATGTCACTGCCTTGAGGAGAGCACGAGTGGGCAGCTGCCTGATGATTCTCAGCAGTTCCACACAATATCCTTGACTCTGGTGTTTGTGCTGACTTGGAGGAGCCTGTGGAGATGCCCAAGTGTCGAAATGAGTAGCACACACACAGCCCTCAGACTGACAAAGGCACTGGGGACCTAAGGAAAAGTTCTCTAATAAAGGTGAATGATGAAATTCTCATCTGCTCAAACTCCTCTTGGAGATTTCCATGAAAGCTAAAGCTGGGGTGCTCAGACTGTTATCCAGAGTGAACTCTGGAAAAGGCTGGAGCAAAATCAGGTTCAGGCTGTGGATACTTGATATTAGCATAAACTGAAATACAAAGTATGCACTTGACAGCTTCAGTTACTCAGATTACAAGATATTGGAGAATTTATGAGCTAAGTGTCAAAGGTGAAAAATGATGTTCTGTGTGTCACTGAGAGGGCAATAAACTGTCCTGTGAGTTCAATGCATGCATTACTTTGATGCTGAGTGATTTAAATGATTTATTTATCTAGTGGTGTGTGGTTGATCTTGAAACCAGTTCAGTCACATATAGGTACAGGCTCACACACACATGTTTCAGGTGCTCCCAGAGGTGGGGAGCAGCAGTTTACCACAGTGCAATATGGCAGTGATGGCAAATGTGCTGGCTGGCTGGAGAAATGCTGACTGTAGTCACATTCACCAGAGTGCTCTTGTGGAAATGAGAGTGGCCTTGGCTGAGCCCACTGGCTGCAATCCCTCGGGGTGAGGTGACAAACCAGGGATGAGCTGTGCTCCACGTGCAGGGGAAAGACACCTTCCAGGGAAAGAGGTCTGCAAGGTGCTACAAAGATCTTGCAGAAGGTTTATGCCTCTCTTGCAACAACCTTATTGAAGCTGACATCCTGTGGATGCTGAACTTCCACTCACTTCAGTGTCATTTTTCCAGGTGTATTAAGGAAGGTGGCTGTAGTTCAAGGTTCTAAGTTGCCTTGATATTTTGCATTTATTAAGACCTCAAATACAGTCATCAGTGTTGAGACTGGGACCAGTCCACACAGGAAGAGAGCTTTGTTTAACATGTTGTTTTCTACATTTTTTTGTAGAAAATCATTATGTGACAACAAAATAATTCAATATCTTTCCAATAAATTTACTACAGATTTGGTCAATGTGTTTTAGAAAAAATAAAAACTATTTTCATTATAGTAATACCTTAAGATATTACAGTCTTAAAAACTATTTTTTCATGCTCCTTATTGCATCAGAGGGTGACATAAAGTAGCAATGCAAAGGAGAATAAATTATGTTTGTCCTTCAGGGCCTCCAGTCCATTTACAGCACGTGTTGGTGTGCACTACTGAGGAGGTTAAGCAGACTCCTAAGGTTTGACTGTTGCTAATCCCGGTTCTTGGGTGCCTTGCTGCAGCATCTGGTATAAAGTTATTAATGGAGAAAGGCTGTGAGATTTAGCAAAATCAAGTTTGACTTGGTGTAATAATTTCCTTGGGTATTTTCACTTTTTTTATTTTTCAGAAGAGGTAATTAAGGACACATGACACATAAGAATATTG
Organism: Parus major; assembly: GCF_001522545.3. NCBI lineage: Eukaryota > Metazoa > Chordata > Aves > Passeriformes > Paridae > Parus > Parus major. The sequence goes on from NC_031778.1 coordinate 7,172,876, forward strand.
GCATCCTAGTTAAACTTTAAAGGTTTTGATAAAACAGCCTGACCTTGTCATATTTTTTCTGATTCTAGTTCATTGAGATATAACCCCAGCAAAGTAAGTTGTGAGCAAAATCTAAAACAACAGCAGCAGTAGATTTATTGATGCTTTTTATCAATACCTTTGGACAACTCCTGAAGAACTCTAATTATCTGAGAAAACAAAGTCTTTGCAAATGGCAATTGCATGATTGATTATTTGCCACTCTTACCTTACAGTCTGAAATATGAATCTAAGGAGTAATTCTGAAGCTGAGCCCTTTGAAAGAAGTCTTTGAATATGGATTTGAATAGGAAGATTTGAATATGGATTGTTGCTTCAGAGCAACTTCTGAAGCATTAGAAACATTCAGAACTAGAAGAATGTTGGCATTTCCTCAATCAGGGGGACACTTGCATGTGTCCACTCATACAACTTCACCAAATTCTTGAGGAATTCTAAAAACTTGATCAAGTAAAATATAACTCCACCATACTGCCATTTTCTAGAACTACATACAGACCAGGAGTGTTTTTGCTCAGGCAATGGTTTTCTGAAGAGCTCATTTACTCAATCTCCAGTGAGAAAACTGCCTGCAAGACTTATTTCATGAACCTGGATAGGCTGAAAGATAAGAATAAAAATGTGGACTTTAACTGGCAATTTCTCTGAGATGATAGAAGATAAATCAAGCCACTGATGACAGCAGAAAGTTGAATTCTCAACTGGTTTTGCCATTAGCAAGTAATTTTTTGTGCTGTTGACATGATAAGAATAGAAAGCAGAAAATGAAGCAGAATTATTAAACACCTATGGGTGATAAACCAGATTTCATCTCTGGTTTTAGGACATAGTTGAGTTCCACTTGGAATAAAGAATTCTCAGGAGTAACATCGTGGAGTCTTGTAAATCCACTAAAATATCAACTGTGGTAGAGGTTAAAATGGATTTTTTCCTAATTTATGGCACATATTAACATCTTTTAAAAGGTTCACTTTGCCTTGTTAAGAGTTACAATGGAGATAAAAAAATTACTTATTTAATCAGAAGCCATTCTTGGGATTGTAGCTGCTTTTTCTGTCTGTCAGAACATGACAGAAGGAGTCAGCTTGTGTCTATAAACTGGGAAAATGAAATCAGTGCACTTGTAGGGATTCTAAATTGTCATCTCTGCTGGAGGGGGGATGCTCCCAGTCCAGTAAGGTGACAAGACCAGTGTTGCAACCCTCAAACCATTCTCCAAGTGTCTGTGGTGAGCTCAGAGTGTCTGCAGGCCCTGGAATGCAATGCAGGTAAGCTCAAAAATCATACAGACAATTTTGAAAATGTTGCCATAGAATCATGTTCACATTCCTTGCTTTAGTGTTGTCTGCCTTATATAGTCAAGACCTGTCAAGCTGGGGTTTATGGAAAGTATATTTTGCAGAGAGCAGCAGGACAATTTTCACCACAAAATAAAGTTTTCTGTGTGAAGATGTATACTTAACTGACTGGTACCTCTTGCTGTCTTGTTATACTCTCCTATCTTATAGACAACTTATTAATGAAGAAGTAGAATGTACACACTTGACAATTATAAATGGGTCATTTGTGACTCATTCATTTGGTATTACACTTGGTAGCTCTTGACCTCCCCCTCTCAGTTCACAGCAAATACTACCATTTATTATCTACATAGAGGTTATTAGAAACCAAAATTTATCAGTTTTGCCAAAAGGAAAACATTTTTCAGTGTGGACTATTCTTTTCAACTGGAAGTTTTATCTTAGCATCATTAATTGTGTTAATGTCTTACCAAGTGTCCCACTTTATTAAGAAATTAACTGAAAAAAAATATTAAGGACATGGATACTAGATTGTGGCACTTTTTTTTCTTTTAACTCAATAATTCCTAAGTTAGTGTTCACGATATATTTGAGCTGTGGACTTGCAAGTCAGAATTTTCTTGTTGTGTGGGACCAGTGTGCAGGGCTGGGCTTGCAAGGTGGGGAATGAATCCCAGGAGCCCCAGGCAGGGAGACAAGACAGTGGTGCTGATGGCCTTTAATTAAACATGAATAACAGTGAGGGGTGCCCGATTCTTCAAGTGCTGAATGTCTGGGGGTTTTTGGGTTTGGTTTTTGGCTTTTATTTCATTGATGAAAACCATAGTGATCTCTGATGAAAAGCCTGACTTTAGAAGAGAGCTGCCATGTAAATTGTGAAGTTTGTGAGCTACAAAAAAGCTACTTTTGTCTCTGGTTCCTTCTCAGCCCTCAGCCTGTCAGCAATGCAATACACTGCACCTTAGCTGCATGTAATCTCTTTCCAAATAGCGGCATCACAGTCCTTGATCTGGGTGTCCTTTTGATTTCTGTGTTCCCAGTGAGCCCCTGGGATGCACCGGGATGTGCGGATTCCCAGTCCCCCCAGGTCATGAGCCGTACCTTCCACATGGGCCTGGTGCTGCCTGTGTGGCACCATGGGGACAAGGCTGTGCCTTTGCCCTCCAAAGCCTGGCCTAATCTCTGGTACTGGCAATTTGCTTAAATGCTGATGATAAGGTTTAAATGACCTCTCATACCATTCCCAGCCTGTGCTCATCATCAAATAGGATGGAGTTGATGGTCGATGGCCTGGGGACGCTGTGGGGCCCCAAAGGGTGATCTCCTCCCCCCTGGGCTTGCACAAGGCAGGTGCTTCCCCCTCAGCTTTCCCTGGAAGTGACGGTGACACACAGACGAGTTTCACAGTCACCCTCCTGGACCCCAGCTCTGTGGGTGAAGGGAAATCTGTGGGGTCAGGTGCTCCAGCAGGTTTTCAGGTTTCCCTGAGCCCTCTTCCCTCCCCGTGGGGCAGTCCCTGCAGGAGCCCAGAGGCAGTGGGCACCCCTGGGGATGCCATGGCTGATGGACGCGGCCTGTGTGGGTGAAGGGCTGTACAGGGTGGCTGTTCTCCAGGAGAGGCAGTGAGGCACTGTGCCCTGGGTTTTAGACTGCTTTTTTCCCTGTGATTCCCTTGGTACCCTTGGATGGGGTCGTCCTCCACCTGCTTTGGCCTTTATCAGCACAGGGGTTGGCATGAAAACACTTTTGAACACACAGCCACTTGAAGGCCCAGGCCTATCAGCCATGGCAGCAGAGTAGCCTGTGCCTGGCTGGGCTGAAGGAGCAGCACAAAGTGCTCGTGCTGGCCTCGGGATCCCCAGGAAGGATGTTTGAGGCTGGCCACCATGCCTGGGCAAGGTGCTGGCCCCAGGCTGAGTTCAAACCTGGAAGCGCTGGAGGCATGTGGAGAGGAGGAGAAAGAAAAACACTGACCACCCCAGCATGCTGGTAAGGAAAGAAAACACTGGAGGGCTGTTGAAATATTCGCAGAGGATTAGCACAATGTTACTGTGTTTAGCACAGGTGTTTCTGTAGCTGTGATACATTAGGAAAATTTACAATGTTCAGTGACTCACACTTTCTCCATGTAGTGTGGTAGTTTATTTTCCTGGGCTAGAGTACCAAGTGAGGAGGAACACCTGCTGGTATTTTGGCTTTCCTGTAATGTCTAAGCTTTTGTTTAATCTAGGTGTGCTTTTTTTCTTTTTTTTTTTTTTTAATTTTTTTTTACTTATTCTTTTCTCTGACTGTGTTAAAGCATTTTAGCACATACTGTTTTAAAGGAAACTGATTTCACCAGAGAAATGTAGAAATATTCTACTCTTTACCTTTGTGGTATTGCATGCTGTAAACTGCTATCAGTAGGAAAATGATGGATGTTGTTCTCAATAAATTCTTTGGCTTTACTTTTAGGCATCCGAATTTTGAAAACAGATCTGTACACTGTGTGTTTAAGTTCCTTTTAAAATGTTATCAGAAATGTCTGTTTCAATGTCATATAAAGTTGCATATGGTCCAAACTAGTTCCACTGAAAAATATAGCTAAGAAAAATCCTTCACAGTATTATAAATTCAATATTGATATGAAATGCTTATTTAGCTTGTTTCTCATGGTAAAATTCTCAGTAAAAAGTTAAGGAAGAAAATTGAAACTCCACAGAATAAATGCAGAAGCCTAATACTCCATCCCAGTGGAATGTCCAAGACTGACATTGAAGGGGAAAATCAGCCAACATTACTAGGAGTTATCAACTGAACTTGATCTAAAATTTTTGAAAGTTCTTCTAAGATTAAAACTGCAGTTCAGGGAATCTATACAGGCTGGAACTTACAGACCCTGTATTTGCCCTGTTTTCTCTTCTCTAGTTTCTTTGTTGCATCTCTTCCTTATCTAATAAATATTTATGTTTTCAAAGGAGCATAATAGCAACACTGAATTTATGATGTGGGTGAGTTGCTGTAGCACCATTATCTTTACAATTGCCTATATTGTGTGCTTGATTTTTTCAACTTTTTCCATTTCATATGCTGTATAAAGTACACTATGCATGTTTATTTTGAGTTGCTATGCTTGGATTGTATCTCCTTATTTTGAATCTTCTCACTGGTTTTCACTTTCATTCTCTTGAATCAATTAATTCTCCTGAAGCAGTTAAGGACATTTTTATTAGGGTACATGGAAGCTGGGTTAGATTTAAAACCACAATTTTTCTGATTTGTGATGTCTAACAACACTTTGTCCATAGGGCCAGGCACTTAGAGGGATTGTTTATCATTTTCTATAAGTGTATATATAAGAATAGTTTATAGGTAACAGGCAGGCGCTTGTGTTCACATGCATTCCACATATGTTCAGTAACCTTACTTATATGAATAATGACTTTTATGGAACTAATGCAAATGGAGAGAATTTAAGAGGAAAAAGTTTTCCTTGGGCTTATTCAGGAGTTCTACAAAGCAAAAGGAAACACAACAGACGCAAGCTACATTAAAGGGGATCAGAGACATTAAATTCCTTATGTCTTTTTAATTATGCAATTGTGAATTATATTCATGTTGCATTTGTAACTAGAGGGCAGAACAGATGGTAAAGGCTTGTTCTAAAGTGATGTGTCTATTAAAATTATCCACATAGCTAAACTGACTGTTGACTATTCTTAGCCATTAAAATACCCTGTGTACAGATATGTGCTTGATTTTTATAGCTCATTACATATGAGCACACACAATATATATGCATAGATACAGAAACAAATCTATTGTATATTAGTTATATGCTGTATATGCCTTTAAATGTCACTTATTGCGGTAGTGAAGGAAAATGAAGCCTGATTCTATAAAAAGCCTCCCATGTGGGTAGACAAGACATGCTGTTGTATGGTCCTCATGTATCATTTGTTTTCTTTATCTCCAATTTTAGCTGGAGCTAAAGTGTGAAGACAAATTTATCAGATGAGGTGTTCTGACACAGGACATGACACAGACAGCTCTGATATGGTTATTACTCTGCAGAAGCTTGTTTTATTTGTAGTCAGTATATTTGACCTATTATCTCTTGTTTATAGATTTATCTTATCTCAAGATCTGGAGATGCTTGTGTTGGCAACCATTTTTTTTTTTTTTTGCATGCCATCTGTAATGTTTTCCAATATAAGACATGCACTGAACTGATATTATCTAATAATTTGTGATGTCATAAAATTCTCTCCTGGCACCAAACTCCCCAGATTTTAGGGAGTTAGGAAGATATGATCCTAGTTTTTACAGTTCTTATGCATAAGATGTTTGTTCTATAAAACAAAATCATTTTGACATCTGTGTATTGACTTAAAATGGGTCCTATACAACATCCCCAAATATATTCAAGGCATGATGGCATTTCTCTGACCCCTTTATATCTAAAATATCTGAATCCCTGATTGCTTTTTTGACCTGAAAGCCCCTCTATAATAATGGGTATAAAGTAAACTCATTAGGGTATTTAATTACAAGCATTGAATTTCAGTGAATTACTTTATCAGGGTGTGATGCTTTAGCTCAGAGCTGGGTCTGTGTGCTTGCATGTGGTTGCACATCCTTAAGATCATCCTGGCCCTGTATCAAAGCACAGTACCTGGTGTTTCCATCATGCCACCAAGTCAAGCCAGAGGTAGAAGACAGTGACAATAAATGTCAAGCCTACTCACTCAGGAGGAGAAATCAGCTCAGAGTTTTTTTAAAAACCAGGATTTGACAGGCAAATGGCTAAACATATTTCTTTAGTGATCCAACATTTCTTCTTAACGAGGCAAGATGTCATTGACTCTGCTTGTTGTCTATAAATTCTGACTGACTCAATCTTCATAATGTCAGACTGGTCAAAGGCATCAGTAAATTACATGAATAAAACATAATACTTGGTAATTGTCCTTAGCTGCTAAGGTACCGTAATTTCATTTGCTCAACAGCATTTGTCCAAAATAGTGTTTCCAGAATTGGCCATTACTTTTACTTTCCTAAAATGGATGCCATAACCTTTGTAAACACCTTATCTACTTTGTTTTCATGCATAAAGTTGTTGCAAAGACATTGCTGCTTTCGTTCAGAATCAGTGGGGACTGAGTGACCAGGTGGTGCTCACTTGTCAAACCACAGACTAAACCACGCTGACCAATTGAGCACTTTATCTCTGGAGACTTCATAAAAATGAGTTTCATACATCTTGGCAAACAAAACAATAAGCACAGTTTGCTGTGTAAGGAGGGCTGACTCTTGGCTTAGTCTCAGGTACTGTAGAATGACATTTTCCTTGCATGTGAATTGGATCCCCTACTATGTTCTACTCATAGAAAAGCCAGAAATGAAAAACTAAGAATGCTCCTGGCAATGCCTTCTGGCTTTGGGGACATGTCTGGATTCATGCATGCTTTGTGTATAATGCAGTATGTCCTTGGGAAAATCAAAGTTAATTTCTGTGGTTTCTATTCTTGTTTATAATATATATTAAAAAGAAAGAAAATATATATATAAAAAAAGAAAGAAAATAAAAAGGAGAAGAAGAAACAGACAAGTATTATTGTCTGCCAGGCACTACATTGATTGATAACATTTCCTTTTTGTCCTTAGACCAAGCATCCCACATGCAAATATTTTAAAATACATCTGCCAAATAAAATTGTTGTGAAGTAGACCTTTTATTTTTCTAGGTTCTTTTGAGAACACATCATCCTAACATGCCCTCTGACAAACTGCCAGGAGAACAATTTTTGACACCGAAGGGTGTAGGAAAAGAAATGATCCTTTAAGATCTGCTTGTAACTGCTTCCCACTGTGCTCTTTATTCTGTACCTGGAATGTTCTTGCTGGCTATGTACTTACTGCTTTACTGTAATGTACATATCCTCTGATTTCTGAAATATGCCTCGATGCATCCTTTTCCAGTCAGGCAGAAAAAAATATCAGTCCAACCCTAAAGAAAGGAAATCAAAGCTAAATAGATGACAAGCCACCTTTCTAGTTGAAGGACCTTCAAGCAATGAAAATGTAAAGCAAAAGAGAGTTTTGTGTTGATCATATTCAACTCATTTTGCTGGACCAGCAAAGACATCAAGCATCTGACCAGATTCCAGCAGTTCATTCAATATTTGGAAAGAAACATATAATCAGTGCACAACCAGCAGTGAGAAGGAAACATGAAACTAATACTGCAAAAACAGCTTTGTTGGAGACTTGTTCAGGCAGGTGGAAATCACCATCCCTTTCTCCCTAGGTGGGTATTTCTTACCCCTGTGCATTTACCTGTGCTCATTCAGAGTTGCCATTTCAGAGTCTCTGGTCAGATTCTTACAGGGTGTAAATCAATTTAATTCTATTTATTTGTGTGAACTTATTAAAGAATTAATCAAATATTAACTTGGCCTCAGCGATGCTTCCTTATTTTTACCCAAAATATAGCATATTTTTTCTGTTTAACCACAGACCAGAACAATTAGAAATAGATAAAAATCTAGAAGATGCAATGAATGCAGTTTCATCTCCTTCTAACCCTCTGCAAAAACTAGTTTAAAGCAGGATAAACTATGAGTCTCTTTATTCTGGAACAAGTATTTATGATATTTACAAAATATCAGATATATAGTAACTTCCATTAATTTTCAATATTTCTTAAAGTGCCTGAAAGCAGCTATTATATTACTGCTTCAGATAGATTGACACATCTGAGTAGGAGAGCAGATGCTTCTGAGTTTGCAGAACAAAGGGTGAGGAAAATGAAAGAACTTTTTTGAAATAAATGGTGTGATCATGCAATAACATTTAACCTAAGTGCTACTCTTTCACCTGGGGTTTTCAAATTTGATTTATCCATCAAAGTATTACACTGGAAAATAGTACAGCTCTGTTTTAAAATTATTGAAGATTACTAAGTATTATAAGAATCTTTTGATCAATAATAATGTTGGACTTTGTTTAAAATCTGGATAAGTTGCTGTGGTTTGACCATTTCAGAGCTTTAGACAGGGAAAGAAATTACATTAGATCAGAGAGTAAATAAGCAATTAGGACACAGAATAGCAGGAACCAAGCTGGCACTCCATGAACTGGAATGGATTCAGTGATTGCATGTGCCACCCTGACTTACAGATGTGTTAAATACAATTCTTTTCTGGTTTCTGTTCTTGGCTAATAACCCAAGGTTTTCATCAGAAGTTCAGAACCTATTGGCTCATTCTTCAATGTCTCTAGTCATATGTTGCAAATAAATTATCCCCAAATTATACTTGGTATTTGAAAAATTAGGGTTTTTTTTATTTAGGAATCTATATATTTAAGAACACATACAAGCTTGTAACTTTGCTTTCACACAATGGTGCACTCATTTGCAAAGCAGAGTTCTTCCTTCTTTACTCTAGAATTTTCCTCTCTTTTCCCTCTTTCTGTCTCTTTTTTAAGGATTAACTATTTCCTCTCCAAAGACACCACCTGAGCCATGTAGTTCAGTTTAAAATGGAAAACAAGCAAAACCTACATTCACTTTTGGAACAAAAAGTGGATTGACAATGGAGGAGGGATTCAGACCAACCAGGAATTTCTCCCATTTATTAACATTTTAAAGCCCAAGATACGAGGTGACTGATGTGCTCAGATGCTCAGATGTGGGTAAAATTTGGCAGAATTCCTAAGGGGTCCAAAATTGGTAGGTCCAAAATACACCATCAATCCATCTACCATGATCAGCTGTGTTAAGAATAAAAAATGAACTTATTAACAAAATATCCTAAGTACTAGAGTACATTTAGTGCATAGCTGACATGTTTTTCTTTGATATCAATTAAAAGATTAGTTATCAGAATTTGACTCAAACAACGTCTCAGAAATAACTGGTTGCAAGTTCTCAAGGGCAATATATAGATGGGATTCTCCTGATAACACAAATGTAGGATTGTTCCATGTATTTCATCCAATGTGATCAACTTGATTTCTGAGAAACTACACAGCCTCCTTAAAGGCAATTAAAGAGGCCAGAATGGCCCAGTGGCCAACACCCTGGTAATCAGCTGGACCAGGTTTCACCTCTTCTGCAGTAATCTACCCAGGTCTGCTGTGAGCTGAAGTAGTACATTAAAGCTGTGGAGAGACACTCCAAAGTGTATGGCTTTGTGATTGAAGAAATTGCATTCCAGAAGTGTGTGAAGACCCTTAAGTGCTGCAGCCAAATGCAGCTCAGAAGTGTTCCAAGGGATCTGCAGATATTTCCAAAGATAGTGGCTAATGGGGCTGTATCAGTGCTCCCTCAGGAATGGAGGGGACTTTGCCTTTCAGCTCCAGGAGCTGGAATCTGTGCAATATCAGGAATGCAGGTGGAAGAGAGGTTCTTAGGAAAACAAAAGTCTACTAGGCACATGAAAACCAGTGTTTTCTGCAAGAATGATTAGGGTCTCAAGAGAGCATTACTGGGGAGAAAACAGCCTGATATTTTCCATACATGGCAGGGAGAAGAATAAATCCATTTTTGTATTTCTTTTTTGTGAGATTAAAATGGTAGTCTCTGCTGATTTCATTACTTGAAATAACTTTTCCAAAGGGTAGAATTCTCCTTCTGTTTGCAAAACTTTTTTGTTTTGCATATGACATTACCATTGCAGTTAATTTTTCCTATGCTGAGTACTAATGAGAGTGGAGACAAGAGGATAAATGAAGCATGGATCATCCTGCTGTTCATCACAATGTTTGAGGGTCTGACAGAGTTTGTCAGAAGTTTTCAGATTTCATAACAGTGAAACTTAAATTTCTGATGCAGAATTTGCCTTTAGTTTTCTGTCATATAGCTTCTGAAATTTTGGTATTGTTGTTAATGACTTTGAGTTCCTGAAGAAATACGCAAATTTCTGTTTCCTGCCTTAAATTCATTGCATCCTATGCCAAAGTATAACTACACAACTGGTTTAAACTGTTCCCAGAACTGTTTAGTGCTGAAGAGACAGATTCATAAAAACTGGAGCTTTCTGAAAGAACATGTTGCTGGTCTCCTATCAGCCCTACAAAAGCAATCAAGCTGCTTTTGGCCCCTTGATTGCAATTAATACCCCAGGAGGCTGAGAGCTGACTGGTGATCTCAGCAGACTGTGACTTCACCCACCTCATGTTAAAGGTATCATATCAGGTTGCTTGGGACTGTTAAGTGTGTGAATTTCCCACAGGCATTCTCCAGTTTCTGGTTCCCAGATCCTACCAACCATACTTACTGTTCTTATCTTGTACCTCTTAACATACATTCCACCTTACTTTGAGAGAACAGACATGAAAAGGGCTAGGAAATCCCACAGCCACACCTTCAGCAAGCTCTTTTGTTGCTTTTGCCCATGTTCATAGCAAGTTTTAAGGTTCTTGTTGACTTCCACAGAAAGAGTTGTAAGTGAGAGCTCAGGAGTTGGGGTGTGCCTTGTCCTGCTCAAGGTGTTTGCTGGGACCTGAAAGTTCAGCTTCTGAAGTGGCCTTTCACTGTTGTGAGACAGACCTTCAGTACTGATGACAATAGTCACAGCTGGAAGCTGTGGAAGAGAGCTAGAGAATCTTAGATACTCAGAAGCCTTAAGGACCTGGGCAAGTCATTGGAATGGTGTAGAATAAACAGGCTGTTCAGGTTCTATTTACAGTCAATATTAGATATGCCACACAAGGAGGGACTGTTGAAGTGACAGAGCAGATGTTTTGTTTTACAGAGGTCACGTACAATTTATCTGTGAATTGTGATAGTGCTCCACAGCTGAATAGAATGCCATGGAACCTAACAGAGCAAATTGATTAACTGTGTTAGCACTGGAACAGGAAAAAATCTTGGAGTAGCAGGATATATTCCTGCTGTTTAAGGTGTTTCTAGGTAAAAATTGTTTTGTTTTAAATTCTGGAATTCCATGTGGTATTTGTACTATTTTCATCAATTATCACTATGAATGCAATTATATCAGGCTATGAATTTTGTCTGTTCAGGTGAAACAAGAAATGTGAGGATTAGAAGAGTCTTTATCAGAGTGTCCAACATCCCCTCTATTGTTTCTACAGGTAATTTCAATAAAAATCTCTTGCCTCTTAAATCCTGAAAATGAGCACATGTTAAAATACTCTGCTCTTTTTGGAGTCTTTGTAAACAATCATGATTTATTTTCTGTCCCTAGTATCTCCCATGAAAGTTTGTATTTATGTTCTGTTTTCTATTTTGGGACAATCAAATTAAAACTCACTTTGTTTCATAATTACAAACATCCATTTTGACTAACTGACAAATCTTGCTGTAATTTTGTTCCCAGAGCTATCATTCACCAAGATATAAAGCAACAAATTTTATCAGGATTCCACCTAGTTTCTTTAAATTTTCTTTGGAATTTTACAGCATCTATTAAGTTACATTCACTTGTCTCCCTTCATTCCTATGTGATTAAAGGGTTTATTGATTGGTTTTTACTTTTTCTCTGCTATAATAAAATTAAGTAGAGAAAGAAAACACACAGGAAAGCTAGAAAAGTGTATTTTAGTTGTTACTAGTTGGTACAGAATCTTTCTCCCCTATGAACTGACCTTCTTAGTGGATGGCAGAGGCTTTTTAAGGTTTCTGCTGAGGCTTACCTCAACACAGGAGTTGTGTGATTAGGGATACCCCCTGGAAGGGAATTTAGTTCCAGTGAAGTGAGTAGAAATAGGATTATGTTTACAGAGAACAGGAGCACACAAAGTTGTCTATTGCCTGGGTCATGCCTTCTAATTTGGTTCCCTTTACTGGCCAAGTGTGAGCAGGGAAGTCAAAGGTATTATGTAAAAACTTAGAAAAACATTAATGGAGAGGAAATTTTAAGATTGTTCCTTGCAACAACAACTGGAGATGAGCATCACAAAACCACTGCCCTTTCTGACATGCTGAACAGTTAATTGTCATCTTCTGCTGGTAAAAGCAAATGTGGAGAGGTGTCCCATTTCTCACATCAAGACTCCTGAATCACCTCCATCCACTGTTTTTTCATTGTGGTCAAGAAAAACTTCACTTGAAATACTGGTCTCATTCCTGCTGAAGGGTTGGAATCTCCTATTTTATTCAGGGGCTGTGACTGAAGGTTTGCCCCTCATTCCTGTCCTCACAAGGTAAGGGAGACTCCAGGTTTTCCAGTCACACTCTGAACCACTCAAAAGGAGTGGAGTACATTTTAGTCAGGAGGAGTGCAAAAGAAACAGCATGAGCTGATGAGTTTGAAGGGAAATATGCTTGGCTGACATTCTGAAGTGTTATTTGAATATTCTTTCTTTTGCATGCAAGGTACACATCAGAAATATGTGAGTCTGGCATCCAAAACACTAGAAAGAATGCCACTAGAAGCATGTAAGGAAACCTCAGACCCCAGTTTAAATTGAGGGCATATAAAATGAAGTGTAGAAAGTCAGGTGGAACATTAAGAAATTCACAAGCCAACCTTGTAGCACTTGATATAGTATTTATTTATATTCAATTTCTTTTTAGCTCCTGTGTGTAACATTACAGTCTGAAACTGTTCTGTGCCACAGAATTCTAACTTAAGACCTACAAGTCAGCTCTGAATGGGCTTGCTTGAATGAGAAGCTCAAAGCCTAAGGAACAGAAAATTAAATTCAAAGCACAGATGAACTTAATTGTGACAGAAGTATAAACAGTCCTGGGGATTTAGAATGGCATGGATCATATTCTGTCCTTGTGTGAATGAATTAAGAAACGATCCTATTCTGAACGGAATTCTTGGAGTAGCATTTGAAAAACTACACATTTTTGATACAAGCTAACTTGATGTATTTTTTCTTTAATTGATTCATTTTACTTTCCTTCCTTCATCAAGTTTTAAAGTTCTAGAGGGCAGCTTTCTACTTTCTTTCTCTTTTTTTTTCCTTTTTTTTTCTTTTTTGCACAAAGGATATAGAAGAAAATCTATACAGTAACCTTACTAAAAGAATATCTGTAGAGCTCGTTTCTTAAAAAGAATGTCATATTTAAGCTGTGGAATTTGAAGAGCTTTGGCAAAGGCTGTACTCCAGAGGCCTAAGACAGTTAGGTAGAAATCTGTGCTCATAGTTAATCATGTTCAAAAGCCTTACCATCCAAATGAAAAAATTGCATTTAGCTGAGTTAGTCCACATAGAAATTCAGCTTCCCGTAGCTTTAGCACTCCCTCTTCTTTCAAAATAAGGGCTACCTCCTATATCTTTTCTTGCTGGCTTGCTCCATTTTCTTGTGAATGTTTAATATTGATCAGCTCTGTCCTTCACTCTGGGATGTCTGCCAAACACCTCATGCCAGCTATTATAGGATTAGATATATTTTGTCTAACTGGAGGAAGATTTTTCAGTCTCTGTTGTTCCCTGGCATCCAGATTACAAGGATTGCTTTAATATACCCTGCCCAGGGCCAAATCACCATTGCTAATAACAAAACCTACAAGAAGGCCACCAGCAGGGCATGAATTTTTGTGTGCTTTAGGGGGCCGAATATTTTAAATATCATCTACACAAGAAGCCAAGAGCTGGAGTGAGGGCTGCCAGCCTTTCAGTGCCACAGAATAGCACTCATCCTTAAATTTCTTTTCTGCCTCACTGTGTGCTGTTCATGTGCAGTGCTGAGATGTGCAACGCCTGCTTGGCCTCTCAGCTACACTCCTGTGCCCTCCCTGGACAGGTGGAGCCATACAGGTATGAGATACCTTTTTACCATGTTCTGAATTGCCCTGGTGCTCCTCAGACATGGCTTAAGCAATGGGACACTTGCTCACATCCAGGCCTTTCCATGCTCTTGTTAATACTGGTTGAAGAAACCTGGCAAGGATATTCATCTACTCCTTCAGTCTGGTAAGAATTTTTTATACTTCCCCATTTTTACAGAGGGGGAAGGATGCAATCATGTTCAGGTTATGGCTGGGGCAGACAGTCTTTGGGTCAATAGGTAGAAATACACCACACTAAACTACTGCTCTCTGCCATAAGAACATTGGCTCTCAGCCAGAGTCTAGAAGAAAACATTACAGCCTTGCCTAAGCACTTAGCTGCTGCTTTGTCCCATAAAAGATGAGGTATTTCAAGCAAGGACAGTTCTCATTGTAATAAAAGGCCCTGATGTGGCAATTGTCTGCTCTGTGCAGTATCCTGCTTCTTAAATGCAGTATTTCTATATCCTGCACAGAGCTGTCAGATTGCTGTTTATTTATAGCCAGAAGATCCCATGTGTGGCATCTTTCTGTCCTGCAAGAGCACTGGGCTAGTGAACATGAGGATTGAAATGCAAATGCTACAGTACTTTTAAATATTGAATTGGAAAAATATCTTCAGACCTTTGTGTCACTTAAGAAATTGTGGGATTAGCTCCTGCCTACTGAAACTGTGTTGTAGGTCTGGCACCCCTGGCAGCCAGATGGACCTTAGAGCAAAACCGTACTTGACATCCTTCTAGTGAAATCCTTGGGCTGGGAGCTGTTCAGGTGTCAAAAAATTACCAGTAGGAATGACTGAAGGAAAGGTACCTTACTCTTTAGGTGTTGCATACCTTTATTGAAGGAGGCAGTGGTGCTGGGTGACCCTGACTTTCAGCCTAGAATTTCTAGTTGTTCTCACAGCCATCCTTGCTTCTGCTCACATCCATTATGGCCCCTGCAGTGGTTCAGCACTCATTTTCCTGTTTCCATCCACTCCAAATACCCATTTCCTGGGAACAATTGCATCCTTTCTAAGCCCAAACATAAGATAATACCTTTACCTTCTGAGGTCCCCAGAGAGACAAGAAATAAGACTTCAATGTGCTTCCAGAAGCTAATTTTCAGCAGCCAAAAATCTAATCCAGATTAGTTTCTTTCACTATTAACACTTTTTCTCAGCCATTTTGTTTCCAGAATTATGTAAATCACTGCATTCCTGCTCAAATGGTCTGAGCCTGAAGCTACTCCCAGTGACTTAGAAACATTTCTGACTCACTGTGCTCAGACCTTGAAAAATAAAAATAATCTGAAAAAAAACCAGTTTCTGGAAGGTTCTTCTGGACTGTAATTGCAGATGAGGTTTATTTCAGTGTTTGTGTCGGGGTTTCTTTGGTTGGTTGGTTGACTTTACAGTGGGATTTTTTTGGAGTATTGAATTAATTTTACAGCCTTTCAGATAAGAAAAAATCCTTCTTTGTGTAAAAATTCCTCTATAGAAATTATTTTATCTATTTTTTTTACTATTTTCTATTGCTAATGATCTATTCTACTCTTCTAATCTCATTTCTTATCTGTTATACCATATATTAAGTTTTTTATTTTAAGGTAAAAAGTGCTGTTTATTTTTCCTGATATTTTCTATATTTTTAAAAGCATCCTTCTTCTCTCTTAATTTGCAAATGTATCCTTTCTAAATTTTGTATCCCTTTAATTTTTCTTTCATTTCATTCGTAGTGCACATGGGTATCTCTTGGTAAAATCAGATAGGCATCTAAATATTTATACAATATTTTCTCAGTAAATAGTCACTTCATAACCATGAATGAAGTAGCCAGTCCAGTTCCTCTCCAAAAAGTATGGCCTTAATTTTTTTTAGATGTAAGGAGTACAACACATTGAGTGTTTTGATCAAGACTAGAAAAGTTATTTGTGAAGACAAGAATTAATTCCAAAGTATATGTGGAGTCAAGCACATGAATAATTTTCTAGGGGATAAGGTAGAGTGTGAACTTTATCTAGGCTTCATTAACTACTCAGTTTTATTGCCTATGTGCATATTCTTCTGTTTCAGAATTGTATTGTAAATATCAGGGTTCTTATACTTTTTCATTTCTTTCATCATTTGCTGTTGCTAGGGAATAGCAGGAATGCTGGAAGGTCACTCAGCAGCTTTCCTCACGAGAAGTGTCCACGTGCATTAAAGTGTGGTGAGGTCCACGCCTTGCACGTGGCTGTTTTTGGTGAGCCTGTGCTGAGAACAAGTATTTAAATGATCCTCTCATCTCCCTAGTGTTTATTAGTGTGTGCATGTGTGTGCAAATGGTCTAGTCTGGACACAGGAAGGTGAAAAGAGAATCAAGTGAGAACATCTCTCTCCCTGTTTGCAGAGTTTTGCTAAAAGTGCCTACTGAGTTCAGGGGCACTGCAGAAGAAAACAGAATATAATGACACCTGTCTATGTTAGGTGATAATTGAAAGCTCAGAATTTGCTTTTCATACAAGGGTACACCTCTTTTTTGAGCCCCAGGGTGCCACGGCATGAGAGAATATCATTGAGTTCTCTCTGTGAAGAAAATGTGACTTTGGTTCTCATTGGAATCGTTATTGTCTCTGGGTAGAAGTAGATGTATCTTAAATTAAATTTCACTCCAGAGGTGAAGAAATACAGATATACTTTGTATATTTTTCACCTTAAAAAACTAAGTACACTGGCCTTGTAAAGTTGATATGTCAGTATGAAGGTTAATATTTATGGAGTTCATTTTTTGCATTCAGATCAGACATGAGTCTAAAGGGTATGGTAAATACAGTCACCCCCCATGTGCCATGGGTACATGAGAATTTCTTATAGCCCAACAATTTATTTACTGCTTTGTAAATGACAATACAAAATTAATTCTGTACATTTTTAAATTTTATTTTTTATTTCAGTACTTTTGCTGTTGATAAAACAAGGAGTGAAAAATTGTTTCTAAGCCTATTGCAGTCAACAAGGACAAAATCAGATTTTCTTGGCCTAGGACCAGCCCCAAAGCAAAAGAATAACCTCTTTTATGGTGGGAGTTCTCTTCAGTGACAATCCATTCCTTGCCCATGGGATAAAAACACATTATGTAATTAACCAGATAAAATGGGTATTTTAAATTCAGCATGGAATGGAAGGCAAAGCATGCGAGCACCCCATGAATTTTGGATAGTTATATATTTAGATAGTCCATATTTACACTACCCAGGAGTGTGGACTGATAGAAGTGAATCTTTAAGCAAAACTCAGTAAAGCGGCCTATGATTTGTGATGTATTTTTGCTTGGCCATGGTATTGCCTGTGATATTCAGTATGAATTTATGTGACATTTTCAGCAATGTGGTAATACAGCCAAAAGCAATATAACCCTAGAAATCATGGAAAAGACTGGTATTTCTGACAGATGTAGAGAGGAAAGTGATCCTACCTCTGTCATACTTGCTTTACCCACAGGCTGGCCCCTGCTCCTGCCCAAGCATGAGAGTGAAATTGAGCGTTTAATAAAACACTAATTAAAGTAAATACCATAAAAGCATAAACCTCCATAAGGTGTCTAAATTGAATTCCTGGGTACTTTGGCATCACTCCAGCTTTCAATAAGTTCCGATCTAACTGTATCAGATCACCAATTCAAAGACTCTGATTTTAGTTTATGGAATATTCCCGTTAATAACGATACCTTAGACATCCATTAAGTCTGGAACATTAATTTTATGGAAAAGTTCCAATACAACTCCATTAGATTTTTTTAAAGCTAAATTAGCAGCATAGGCTTTTAACAAATGTCATAAATAGCTCTATTTAATGGAAAGATTACCCAAATTAAAACCAGACCAAAATAGAAATTACAACTCCGTCTGTTTAAGTCTTGACCTTCGGAATCCTCTTAAAAATTACAAAAGGTGACTGAAGCCGTGAGTGTTTCAAGCTTCTTGTTTGTTCATTTGTCATAGGGGCTAGAAAAATAGCAGATGACTTGGGAAACAGCAGAGTGCTTTTTTCTTCATTGGTAGGTGAAATTCTTTACTTACACAGATTGCTACAATACTTTTTGAAAATGTAATTGTCTAATTAATATGTAGTGTATGACACTACCCATTTAAAATACCATGACAATCTATACATAAATCCAGACATTCATTCTTTTTTTTTATTAATTAAATCATTTATAGGATGATTTTCCAAACAGAAGGATTCCTTAATTAATAAGTGTAAACTATTGAGTTTACCTGTCTTCTGCACAGATTTCTGACCTGTAAGTCACATTCAGCCAAGGCAACAGGATTAAACCTCCCAGTTCATGAGGGTCAGTTCCTGGGGAGCAGGAGGACGGCTGGGGCCAGCTCCTGCTGGGGAAATGCTCAGGGAGCTGAGGCATTGCGTGCCCAGCAGCAGACACAGAAGGCAGCTGGGAGCAGAGCTGCAGCCCACAGGAGCTTCTCTTGCTCACAGGAACATTGTGAGATGTGGAGCACGCTGGAGTTACCACAGTGGTGGCCTGAATGAGGCATAGGACACAAGGACACAGAAAACAAAGTACCAGGCACCTCACTTCTTCCATCTTCATTGTTACCACAATGAACCACCTGGAATTTTTCTGTTAAAGTGTTACTCAGAGTGAAGACATTCAAAACAACCCAAAATATTTTAACTCTGTCAGGTTGAGCCACTACTAAATTTCCACCAGCTAATATCAAATGTATACAGGACTAATGTTATTAAATGAAAATCCTCCCTACAGGTCTTCCTCATTACATCTCAATGAGATTGAAACTCTAAGCCAACAATAGAATATGTTGCTTTCACATGTATGTGTGTCAGACTGTGAGAAATGCTAGTTAGAATTTTCCTTATACTGTAAATAAATAATGAAATATAAAAGAACTCAAACCATGGGATATATTTTAATGTACATAAAGCAGTTAGGGCAGAATTAACATTGAACTTTTGGCTTTACCACTGCATTTACTGCCTTCCAAGAGCTAGCTTTCAGTGATGATGTGTTCTCAGCTGTTGCATGCTCATTTTTCAGTCATAAATTTCTAACAATGCTAATCAGATATAGAATTTCTTATTTTTGCATAATGAAATATTTTTATATATGTCACATAATGCTTTCTCTTTTTTCTTTTTTCTTTTTTCTTTTAGAAAGAAAAAAAAGTTTCACAAACTGAAGTCACTAAATCCATGCAGCTTTGATAAAAAAAAATATTTTTTTGTGTCATGGGAGAAAACAAGGGTTGCTGGAATCGAGCTCCTCCTCACACAAGTTATAGTGACTCTTTCCATGTTGAGTTTCTCAATAGCTTTCCATCAATTCATGTTTCCCAATACTGGCATCTCAATACTACTCCTAAAGAAAACAATTCTCCATGGAAATGTATCTGCCCTGCTTTGAAATACTGCAGTGAAATAAAGAGTTGCTTTCTTTGAAATACAACATCCCTAAAATGATATCCCCACCATGGAAGGAATTGTGTTAATGTGAACCACTGAGCTGATCTACTTAGATTTATAAGCCACATACTCTGAGGACAGGAAGTCAAATCTGCTGAAAATTGAATAAGAAATGTGTTTTTTTCTGTCTAAACTCCCTGACCATAGCTATACTTTGTGCCTTGAGTTACTAGATAATCAAGATATTCAAGCTGAAGAATCCATTCCCTCAGGAACTTTCAGTGTTTGGCGCTGTTTCTGCCTTTCTAAGAGAGATAATTTATTTTTGCACACAACAAGTCATTTCCTCCACTCAGATCACAGACACAAGACAACTTTACACCTATTGTTCTTAAGATTAAAAAAGGGTTCAGAGTGTTGCTTGTCCCTCATACAAAGGCACACTAAGCACAAGCTCTTTTACAGGATTAGTCTTGAACGGGGTAAAAAACACCCAGGTTTTAGCAGCCAACATGAGTAAGCATTAAATAGTATATATAATAATTTGAAGTCCATCAGCAATGTTTTTAAGCATTCAGGGATTGTGTTATTTTTTATTAACGTGAAAATCTGCAAGGTAAATGCTGTGAATGCTACTTTGAAAAATTTAATTCACTTTATATAGTGACACTAGATGACCACAGTTCTGACTCCTCTATGTACAGTGGCTCAAGAAAACCTCCTGTGGTTCAAATAAACTCATCAGAAAGATGGCAGTAGAGTCTACACCTTTAAACATCACTAGAACAAAAAAGAAGGTTTCTCAGAGACACTGGGTGGAGTTTCTCTAACCCTAGGTTTCAGTGTCTTTTGGGGATGCATATGCCAGTTTTCTTGTCAATAAAGAAATATCCAACCTACGTGAGACAATAAATCTTCAAAATTAGATCAGGTTGTACCTCAGTACAACTTCCTGCATTGCCTGAGAGTTCTCTAAACTAAAGCTTTCAGTTTTACCTCAACAGTAGGCTGATCCAGATCTCAGTGGAATTAACAGGAGTATTTCTGTTAACTCAGACAGGAGCAGACTCGGGGCCAAGGTCAACAATATTAATTTGCTTTAGCTTCAGGCAGACTTCCTCCTTTTTCAAGAGTAAATCTTCACTCCACCTTGCTTGAAATTCCACAACCATGTGTAAAGCTTGGCAAGTTACACTTTCTCCTAATGACCTCTGAGCACCTAATGTGGGTGTGTGCATGCCCTGTCCTCAGACAGAGTTCAAGGTCACCTTGGATAGCATTTATTTCTCTGTAAATGGGATTGGAAGTTCTTTGGAACTTCCAATAGAGCTTGATGCAAAGTATTTTGTTGTCACTTTTTTCTTTGAAAAGTAATTCAATATTTTTTGGCTTATCCACAAGATCTTCAAGTAGGTGCCTTGCATTTCTGTTAATATAATTGCCTAGACAAACTAAATTGCAGAACAGAAATGACAAAAACTTTTTCCTGCCAAACTTTCAAATCTGGTCAAGAATCTGTCTGTCTGCCCCCCTCTCTTTTTTCCCTCCAGCCTTCCTTTGGATGCTGTCTGCCTTTTGGCAGACTTAGAGATGCATAAAATGGTACCTTCAGTGTATCAACACAAAAATGTTAGCAAGATGATGACAGATATTTCCCAGTTCCTCACATTTCAAGGTCCTGGTTTGTTAATTTGTGATTTTTTTTTCTTTCCTTGTACTTCATGTGTCTCCTTGGTCACTAATACAGAAAACTGCCAGTGCCACAGATTGTTGATATTAGTAGAACTCATAAAATTAAGGATAAGCCAGGACCAGCCGATCTAAGACAGTTTAAATGGGGATAAAAGCAGTTACTATTCTGTAAGTTGATAAAAACAAGGAACATATTTTAAAACCATGCAAGGTTCCTAAGGTTAAACATAATTCCCAGGGGAAAATAGTAAGGGATCAGGGAGAGCATTTCTTTCTTTTCACACTCTGCAGGAATTTTTGTTAAAATATTGAAAAAATTCACCTTAAGAGTCAAACTTGATATTGTGCTAAATGTTTTACTATGTGGGCATATGTATTTTTATAACTTTAAGTGTAAAAAATATTATTGTCACAGTCTCTGTGAGTCTACAGCTATGCCATAGGTGCCTGATTGAAGGTCAGTGAAATTTAAATTCCTCAGTTAGATGTGATGCCTAAAGTTTAGTTTTAATTTTTTCCAGATTCACTACTGAATTTGTACATAACTCTGAACTTCCTAGAAAGTGTTAGCAAGTTCTCTACACAGTTTAGTTGGACAAAACAACATTTTTCTAGCCCAAGAACCAAGGAAACCATTTCAGCTTCAGGCCCAAAGAGTATAAACAACAGTGAATTGAGGAGAGCAATTTGGGAGGATGGGGCTTCATAACCTGAAGCTGTAATTAGACAATTAACCCCAATGTATAAATGGCCCAAAACTTATAGAAGTGTGAAAGCATGTGTGACCCATAATCCATCTTGTGTGTAGCCTTGGCCAGGCTCTTGTACTGTCCCAGGTATATCCTTTTTCTAATAAATACCAACTTTATTCCTTTAACACTGTCTTGCCTCTGTTCTAGGCAGCCTCCTGCGGCATCAGATGGTTCTGAAATTTTTTCTTTCCTTTTCACAGAGTATTCTTAGGACCAACATTTAAGTTTTCATGACTGGAAAGATACATGATGCCAATGTCTTTGGGGAAATATAATGAGCCCTAAAGAAGTTATAAAAAAAGTCAGGGAGCCAGAAGGGGAAAAAATACAAGAAGGATATGGCCAAGGGGAAGAAAATACAGATATCAAACAAAATGTCTGGCAGAATGCCCAGGCAGAATTCTCCATATGTATCGAGGTCAGGCATCACAAGTTTGTCTGAAGATAAATCCTGTATATGAAACGAGATATCTAAACAAGCAACAGAAGATACTTCCTCTCTCTTTCCTGTGGATATTGTGGCTGCTAATTAGAGTTTTTGGACAGTGACTGAGGCTGTGTGCCAGTTGGGAAGTTACAGAGTAACATTGGAATTGGCAAATGGAATCAGCAAAGGTGGGATCAGCAAACCTTAGCTGCAGGCAGCAAACTCAGCACAGGCACCCAAGGGAACCCTGGCAAACCATGAAAAGGAAAAGACACCCTGTGACCAGAAAGCCACTGCAGTTGATGTAGGGTAGTCCTGGGCAAGAATATAAATTTTATAAATTATATTAATTATATAAATTATAGTAATACAAAACTTTCATAGGGCAGGAACATCAGCTCAGCTTTCTTATTCTCTGTAATACTGTTATATTTAAAGTGTGGAATTAAAATTTTACTTCAAATAATGTAAAAGTTATAGAGATGCCAGAGAAGGTGAGAGGTTTATAAGTATTCTGTGAATTGTCCGTCTTCATGTGTGGCATTCTTTTTGACAGGTCATGTTTGCAAGTAACATTTTATTTTCTTATTTATTTTCTAATAAAGTAAGGATCTATGCATTCATACAGACTTTGTACTGTCCCTGCCTTTGGGAATCCCATTCCTTGAAAATGGCAGGAAATAAACCTGTTCTGATGCATGGCAATTCATCCCATCTCATCTCCATATTTGTGGTACCTTTCAGAACTCTCTCCTTTAAAGTACTTCCACAAAGAGTCACTTCAAAGGTTGGAATCAGCCTGTGAAGTACAGATGGGCGAGCCTGTGTGAATAAACTGAGGAACAAGTGGTGGCTCATGCTGTCAGCCAGCAGTGACTTTTTGGAAGGGCTGGAAAGTATTGAAATCATTCTAAGAGCAGTTCATCTTAACATTTATAGCCTAGCAAGCAGGTGATGGAGACCTGATTTGATTAGTTTGCTTGGAGTGAGTATCATTCAGTAGGATTAAACTAGATTACGGAATTAAACAATAGAGGAACTGTTTTCCTCTTTGGTCTGCTTAATAATCTCTTTGAATCCTCTGTGAGTTCCCTCTGCTGTTCTCCAGAGTGCTTGGCTTTTCCTGTTCCTGCCCTTTTCTAGAGTAATTTATTTCATGTAGATTAATTCCACTCTGATTCTCCAAGCCCGAATGTTTGGGAAAGTCTCTTACAGTTTGAATGCTTATGTTAACCTCCTGAAAATTTAAGTTTATTTCAGAACCTCTTAATCTTTCTGATTCTTCTTTCACAAAGATCTCATCCCAAACATATGCGTGAAAATAATATATTTGTCCATAAGAATTTCACTCTTCCAGGTGCAAACAGTATGTTAGCATATGTTGCTACCTGTTGGTTAGGTAATAAGAGGCATGTGTTTGTTTATAGAAGCAGCTTCATATAAGGCAAAAAAATAAACAGTCTTCTAGATATGACAGAGAAATCTGAATCTGGATATGTTGTAACTTGGAGTACCTCACACATGCTCCTTGAAGATAGAAGTTTAGGGTTGTGAAATATTCCCTCTGAATGTTGTTGTTATAAAAGTTAAACTTCTGCATAAAATGTTGAAACTCAAAACATTTTTTGTCAAAATTCTTCTAACTGGTAGTAAATGTAGATATTTTTTCTGTTTCTCCATGTGTCAGTATTTTATGTTGCAACTTGCAGGACTAAAGAAGTCCTAATTACTTCTAATTTTCTAGATTGACTAGGTTTAAGATGAAGTCTCTGTTATTAATATTCCCTGGACCAGGAGTCCCACAGATGGATCAGGGTACCTTTTCTTGAGAAATCCTGCATAACCACATAACTGACCACACCTAAAACTTATATTTTCAGTTTTGAACTGCTGCTAGCTTCTGTTGAATATGTTTCTTGTGTATGTGTTACTCACAAACCTATGAAATAGGAAAACCAAGAAATAGACATGGTAACAGTAGTGTTTTCTAGCATAGCTATTTTTTATAAAGGAACACTTGTTCACTAATCACAGAGAATATTTTTAATTTTTTATTTTTTTTTTTTGCATAATCTCATTCTTTTTAAAAATATTTTAAGTTTTAGCTTTTAATGCAAGAGGAATGAAAGTAGTAGTGTCTTGGATTTCTGATTTTATAAGTAAATAATATATTTAGTCTGTGACTTTAGAAAAGTTGCTTGACCTACTTGTGCCTCATTCAACCCAACTGTAAAATTGGATGAAACCCAGGGCTGCAAAAATCCCTAAATACTGTAGTGAAGCTTAATTTAGCTGAATACTGTAACATGGTGCCCAGGTAACTGCTGTAAGTGATCAGTGTTCCAGTGCACTGATCCACTGAGCAAATATGGCACTGCAGGGAAAGGAAAGGCAGCACAATATTTTTTTGCAGTACTTCTACATAACACCCCTGTATCCCAGTATTATTTCTCAAATGAATCTAACATCTTTGGTGCCAGTCCTTTATGCTTCTTCTCCCCAAAACTTCCTTCACTAACACTGTCAGAGAAACCTTGTGCTGGTGTTATCACAGACAGAGACAGATGATGTTTTAACACACATAGAGGCAGGTATCTTCTCCAGAAAGGTACCTCCACAGTGGAAATAGAGAATGCCAGTTTCTACATGTTCCTTTATCTAAGCAGCCATGCACACCATTAGAAAGCAGCTGATGCTGGATGAGAATAGCATGTTCATGAGTTCAGCATCATTCTTGCCTCCTTCTTGTCTCCTTTTGATTGCCATGATTCTTTAGGATAGCCACAGTGAGGCTCAGGAAGCAAGGCATCATTTTTTTTCAGCTCTGTTCCTTCTAGGGTTCAATCTGAAGTCTTGCAATAATGCTTTTGTTGGCTGGTGTTGTTAGAAAGTTCTCAGAACGCTGAGAGCCTGAGACCCAGAAAGAGTCGTGTGCTGTACGTGGGAATTGTGTAACTCAGTGGACAGCAGGGAGACAACATAAAGCTGTAGTTTATCCAAGGAAGAAAGCTTGAGCTAAAAACTGTGAGATAGGATCCTTCCCTGGAGACAGCAGAAGGTAGAAGAGATGGTTGCATCAAGGATTTGGGGAGGAATGAAAGCTGTCCGAGAGACTGAAGCAGAGCATTATGAGTGCTCAATATTCAGTGGGACATAGCTGAGGCCTCCTCAGCTGCACAGCTCCGGGAAGTGCCTGCAAGACACTCAGCATGGAAACTGTTTGGGGATCCATTCAGGGCAGAGCAGGACCAATGACAGCTTTGGGTAAGCAGTGTTTGTTATTAGCTACTGCTGTAGAGGAACATATGCACAGGGAGCATTGACATTTTCATTTACAGAAGCAGAGAAAACAGAATGTGGGCAGACTCTCTGCTGTGTATTTTGTCACTACCCAATCAGTTTATACCAGCTGAGGAGCTGCCCCTGCATTAGTCAAAGCAAGACTGAAAATTCCATATGCTTGTCCCACTGTCTAAATGATGGCTTGAGTTTTTCATGGCTGATGGACAGGGTAGTCTTGTTTTTCACTCCCCCAGAACATGTCATATGAAGATATTGCCACCTGTCACAGCCTTGAAGAGCTTTTCACTGCTAAAGACCTCTGTTCCATAGCTTAATTTCTTTGCTCTTGCTGTGTAGGAACCTGATGGAAACAGTATAAAAATGGGAATCTTTATTTACCTACAAAATCATAGAGTATCTCGAGCTGGAAGGAACACACAAGTATCACTGAAGTCCGACCCGTGGCCCAGCACAGGACAGCCCCAAGAGTCACACCAGGTCTCTGAGAGCAATGTCCAAAGGCTTCTTGAACTGTCAGGCTGGTGCTGTGACCCCTTCCCTGGGGAGCCTGCTCAGTGCCCAGCCCCTGGCTGAGACACCTTTTCCTAATGTGCAACCTGACCCTGACTCAGCCTGTCACTGTTCCTTCAGGTCCTGTCACTGTTCCTTCAGGTCCTGTCACTGGGCACCAGAGGGCAGAGATCAGAGTCTGCCCCTCCACTTCCCTTTATGAGGAAGCTGCAGACTGCAATGAGGTTTCCTCTCAGTGTCCTCTCAGGCTGAACAAACTCAGTGATCTCAACCATTCCTTCCCCCCAAGGCCCTTCAGCACCTTCACAGCCCTTCTAAAGCTTTATATCTTCCTTTTCTTGTGGTGCCCAGAACTGCCCCCAGCACTTGAGGTGAGGCCACCCCAGTGCAGAGCAGAGTGGGACAATCCCCTCCCTGGCCTGGCTGGCTGTGCTGATACCCCCCAGGACAGGGACATCCCTCCTGGCTGCTGCTCACATCCACCTTGCCATGGCCCAGGACCCCCAGGTGCCTTTCCAGGGTGCTGCTCCCCAGCCTTTGTTCACATGAAGGTGAAGCCTTCCTGTGCCCCCCGACATTTGTGCTGCGGAATCTTGCGTGCTCTCCCTGTGTTAGCCCAACTGTGTGTAACAGTTTGGCTGTTCCCAGCAGAGGAAGTGCAGATGGTGAGTCCTGGCAGGCAGTGTTATTGGAAGACATTATGCTCTGTGTGTACAGGTTGTTAAGCTAACTGACAGGTTTTATGCAGTATAGGCTGCCGAGACTAAAAATCAGAAAATTACCATTTGCAAGTCAGAGGTCGGCTGGTTCTCTAGAAGACATAAATCTCTTAGTCCTGTAGCAATGGTGCCATATGGTCCTCACTGCTTGTTGCATTGAAATAATAGTAAGGAGACTCAAAAGCCAGTTGTCTGCTGTAATCAGCTTCAGTGAAATATGGATACATTCCTGTGAGCCTGTTAGATATACAGGATGTAATGCAGCATCAAACCAGCCCAAATCTCTCCTAATCAATACTTGGAAAGTCAAAGGAGCTTTCTGATTGTGAATGATCTGTCCTGGTACAAAAAGAGGGAATTTGATGTGACTGTTCACAGTCCATAATTGAAAGGCACCTCCACTGGGGACGAGGTATTTCAAAGGGGTACTGCTGGTAATGGGGTTGAATCCATTTTTGTGATTAAAAAGAGGTAACCAGCATAGTAATGGCACTTCCAATTGAAGAAATTGCAAATAGTCCTTTGGACAGATCAAACTCTTACAGTGAAATTATTAACGTGAACACAAAAGAGCAAAATGGGATCTGTGAGAAAGAGGAGGATGACCTGTGCTTGAGAGGAAATTATCTTTTGCACGGCTATTCTTTTGGAAGAAGGAAGCTGACTACTAAGCAAGGCTGAAATGAGGGCTGCTGGTGAATGTGTGTGATATGTGCTAGACCTTTTGTCAGCAGGAAATGCCATCAGCAAGGTGAGCAGCAATTCCTTCTATTTCAACTTGCATCGTGCCAGAGCCTGCAGCAGAGTGCCCTGAACGTGGAAGAGCACAGTATCCCTGTGGTTTCCCATAGTTCTGAGAAGAGGAATGCTGGCACAGTGAATGCCACTTGTCATCCTTCACAAATCCTGGGAAAGAGGAAGGATTGCCTCATGTTCTGCTTATCCCAGCATAAAGTGAGACATGATGGGACCTAGCTTTTAATAAACTAAAGACTGTAACTCTTAATTAAGATGATAAGAAGCTAGAACATATAAAACTAATCTCTTCAAAACTGTTGCTTCTACTGTAGAGATGAGAGAACATGAATTTTATACAGCTATTTGGAAGGTTTAAAGTTTAAACAATGCCAAAGGGACAGAAATTGAAGATAAAAGGAAATCTGAGATGGAAACCAGAAGATTAATATGTGAAACATACAAAGCACATGGACCAGCTGCTTGAGGAACAGGATGGAAGAAACCCATTCTGAAGACTTTTCAAATGAGATAACACTAACACAAAACCCATTTCAATATACACAAGTGTGTGAGGAAGAGAATAGAAGGACTAAAAATATGAAATACTGATGTTTCGCTTTTTCAGTGTATGTAGAAAATTCTGTCATCCTAATTTTAATTCTTTCTGTTTTGTGTTTATGTTTGCCTTCACTATAAAGATGAGAAACTACCATCTGATAAACCAAGTACTTATGAGATGCAACACTGTGACCATTTTTTTAATTTCTCTTCCCTATTTATCCGATCTATTACTGAACATGAAAGCATAGAAACCAAGGCACATATCCTTCCATCCATATATCTTTATTTAGCCTGTGAAAAGAAGGAAAAAATGCTTCTCTCCTGCTGTGGCAGTGGCAAATTCATAAATTGGTGGTTCTTTGATAACAGGCTTATGTGAAGTAAAGTAGGTGTGGAGAAAGCTGGTTGATGAAGCAATACCTGAGTGATCAGTTATTAGCTCTGTTAGAAGATGCTGTTACTTAAAATAAGAATTTATTTCCAATGGACAGTGTTGGCTTATGTAAGCTGTATCTTAAATTGTATCTCTTAGGGATCAGTTTGGGGGATTTTTTGAGGTTGATTGATTAAACATGCCCTCAAAATTGTCATGTGAGAGATCACAGTGAAAGTTACAGAGGGCCCTTAGGCTTACAGAGTTTTCATTCTAATCACTAACTGCTGAAATGCTTTTCCTTCATATGAAAGGTATTTTGTACCACAATTTTTGATGAGCCCCAGAAATATTTAGGCTATTTATTCTCATTTGCAATGATGTTGATAAATTCCACCTGTGCCTCAGAGAGTCTGGTATAATTGGCTTAGTATTCCAACCTATTCTTGAGCTGAACTTCCATTAAACAGATTTGGTACAGTGATAGAAATTTTGAGTAGAACTTGAAGTATGTAGCCTTAGAAAAGTTAAAGGTTAAATAAGTCTGATTATTTTTCCTTACTGGTTGCATCTTCTGAGCAAGTGGAAGCTCTCATTTCTGTGGTCTGGACTCTGCTGTTGGGCCACATCTCCCCTGGCAGCTGAGATTCCAGTGGAGACCTTATCAGCTCTGAGAAGAGCCAAAAGACACTGTGCATCTGGCAGGCTGTGCCCGTGTTTACCCAGCCCACTGCAGCAGCGTGACATTTGCTTCTATTCCCTCATGCTGCTACTCAAATAGACACTCCAAGAAAATATTTGGGTTGCTGATCATATAAAAGAACATGATTAACTGCACTCCATTTAAAGTGTCTATGGTCACAGGACCTGTAGTTTTTCAAGGTTTTTTATGTGCAAGTTATCTAAATAACTCAAGACATTATCATTCCACTCTCTTATTTCTACCCTCTTAATGAGCAAGTATTTTTGTATGTTGGATACTGCCTCTGACTTATTTATTGGAAAGAGGTTTAAATCTATATTAACCTAAATCACTATATGCAATTCATAATATTTAAATTACAGTAATCTAAATGAAGATGATCTGTGGTGGACTAGAGCAATGAAGAGAGGCAGGCCCATGGCAAACTCCAGCTGTTGAAGGGAGAAAGAAGTGAACTTCAGGAAACTTAGGAACAGGTACAGACTGTACAGCCTCATCTCTGATTGCTTCTGGTGTTGAGGAGGGGCTGAGGTCAAAGAGGAGATGGGAACATTTTGTTATTTTATTACTCCTGTGAAAAATTCCCCAACACCTGTCTGAAGTTAAGCACTGTGCATGTGTGTACTGCTGTGACATTGTAGCTCAGGCATCAGGGACCTACAGACAGTGGGATATGCTATTTCACCCCTTTGATCCTTTTGTTTTGGTTTGTTTTGCTCAACCATCCCTTAGAGATCTCTTTCCATTCCCTCCATTCTCTTGCATGTAAAGCTTTGCTGTTCATATGTTTGGATGAAATGAGAGTTGAGAATGCAGCTGGTCATTGAAATTAGAAGTAGAATTAGTGAAATGCATAGCCCTGCTATCTGAGTAAATGACTTATATTTTATGTTAATTTTTCAGATCTTAAATTTATACTTGAAGAAAAAGTCATGACATCTGAAAAAACCCCCACTGAAATCTATTTCCACTGTATGGTCAAAGGACAAAAATATAACATATACATATAATATATACATATAACTTGACTCTTCCCTGGCAGTTACTTATCTAGTTTACTTGTAGAAACTAATAAAACAGGGCTCTCAATATGTTTATTTTCATCCTCTCTTGTCCTTGTAAGGTAATTGGCTGACAGATATGAAATTTTCAAATGGTGAAGCAATGGGCTCTGACACTGGAACTGAGCATAGACTGAACCTGGTGCTTCTTTTCTACACTGAGTTATAGAGCAGCTTCATTGAAATCTCATCACAAAAATGAGTTCATGATTTCCCCCACTTATTAGAGTGAAGAACAACCTCTGGTGCATTCAGAATATTCATTATGTGACATTATTAGCAGCATTTCCATTGTCCAAAATGCTTTGTAAATTGGTTGGAAACAGCTTAGCTAACAAAGCAGTCTCTCATTTACTCTTCCTCACATAACTCAAAAAAAAAAAAAGTCCAAGCCATTCCTTTTACAAAGCATTTAATACAGTTTATGGTAGCAATAATCCCCTTGAAATTGGTTATATTACTATAGTTTGTTATAGTGTTAACTGCCCTTGTCTTTGGCTTGGTCCATTAACTGAAAATCCAGCCATTAACTTATAATGGGATGATTTCTTCAGGATTATTACCTGATTCTTAGCTTGAACATTAACACTCCTGAAGGATAGTGAAACAGTGATGAAATGTAACAGAAGTTCCCAGTTCAGCTTTTATATAGTAGAGATCTATTTACACAAGATATTTCTGAGGCTTGCATGTAGTTTACTTCATTAT
This sequence comes from Parus major, assembly GCF_001522545.3. Lineage (NCBI taxonomy): Eukaryota > Metazoa > Chordata > Aves > Passeriformes > Paridae > Parus > Parus major. The sequence goes on from NC_031778.1 coordinate 7,203,901, forward strand.
CTGTTTCACCAAAGATGGAGCCATGCAAGCAGGACCTTTATGAAGAAGAGCACTTGTTGGCCCAGATAATCAGTGGCAGCTGAGAAATGGGAAAGCTGATGTTAAGTGTGACAGTCGAATAATGGAGATGTAAAACTCAGTGTTATTCTCTTCAGTGGGAATTTTGCCTATGGCTTCAGCAGGAAAAAATTCAAGGCCAAAAAGACAAGGAGCAAATGATTTCCTATGTTTTTGAAGATACCCACTAGAGGTAAAAGGGGGTGGGAGGGGGAATCATAAGCAAAAGGCTATTACAGGCAGTGTAGGTGATAGATCTGTGCAGAGAATGGCAAATCTACAAGAATGCCTTAAAGTATGTCCTTAGAATACTCTTGTGACCTACATTTTTGTTCCCTAAAGTAACATATTTGTTTGAGTGGGCAATGCCAAATCTAAGAGAGGTTAATTATTACCTATACACTATTATTAATTAACCCTGCAATCCACTCCAACAATATATACGGTTACTAATAAAACTTTGGTGTGAGCTCTGGAATTACTTTTCTGCTCCAAGCTGATCTCACTTCTGGGGATTTTCTCTCATACCCTTAAATTTTGTCAGTCTGCTAAGAATGGTCAGACAAAATGGGATAAAACATACAGTATCAGTAGGTTGTAGGAACAGCCTTTAAAATCAATTCACTGTAGCCTCTAGCAGTGATGATTTGAGCTGGGCATGCTTTCCCTGGTGCAGGATTCCTGCTGTGAAAGAAGGAAAACTCAGAAAATCCTTTCTCCTGCTTTGTACCAGGTATCAATATTTGACTGCCTGTTCTCTGATACTAAAGAGAAAAACTGGGCAACACAGGTTTTCTCTCTAGGAGGGCGTCTGGGTTCATTCTGCCATCCCCAGAGGTGTGTGGTGTTTTGAGCTCACAAAAACATCTGCTCAAAAGGTAGTGGGGAAAGACTTCTAGGCAATAACGAGAATAACTGAATTATAAATTTATTGCTTAGAGAAGGTGCCATAAGTGATGCTGGTAAGACTTACTGAGAGGGTGGTTGGCATAATTTAATTCCACAAGAAAAACTGGCAAATGGAATGGCAAAATAAGAATATCCCACAGGCAAATATCTGTACCACTTCCCAAATATCTGGGAGAGGGGCTGGTCTGGCAGCACATACCAAGAACAGAATCTTGATAGAACAAGGAGAGGAATACGTTTCAACTTACAGATTCCAGTGGAGAAATCAAGTGTGCATCATTAATTAAAAAGAAGGGACTGAATGCTAAACATGTGGCTTTCCTCTAAGTACAAAAGTGAGGACAAGAGTGGTATTCCTGGCAAAGGGAACCTGTTGTGTTAAAATCAACAGGTGGACACCAAACAACAACTTTAGAACTAGTGATGATTCAAGGCCTTTGGGGGAATTATCTGAATCCATTTTTTCAAAATGAATGTAATCTTACTTTTGCCCTCTTTTGAAATGAAAAATATTTGTGCAACACCAATCATGGGACTTCAAAAACTGTAAATTAAAAACATGGTCATAAGTGCACCTGAAATTAAAATGATGATGTTTATAGCACCTACATTACAAATCTTTGGTTTACTGTGTGGTTACCTCTCTGGCACCTCGCCTTGCACACATCAGTGTTTGCTCAGTTTTTTGGAGGGTATGATAGAAATTCTCATGGCTTCAAGGACATGTGCATTGCTACTGCTCTTTTCTATATGTCCCCTTTGAGTGGATGAGCTGACTCTCTTTGTTATTCTCTATTGTGTAGCTCTTAATGCTAACTAAGATCAGAAAGAGATGCAATGAAAGCTTTTAGAGCACTAAAAAGAACTATGCTTAGCCTGATGAAGAGCAATCTTTTTTTCTCTGTTCTTCACTCTAATCAATTTTATAGATTGTACTTCAAAATGAAAAAGATAAAATATTTTTAAGAATGCTGCCAAAATGACATCATGCTCCTGTCCTTCAAGTCTTCCTCTTTCTGCAGCTCACTCCTATTACAAAAAGATGGAAAGTCAGAAAAAAAATAAAATAAATACTGATTATTTTTCAGCTTAATTAAAATGTAATTGTCATGGTTCTTGAATAAGATCTAGGGTACATTCAGTTTATTATGTAAGCACTTTATTCCTCATATGATTTGACTTTAAAACTGTAGTCTATTTCTGTTTGGTGTGCTATCAATCTCTTTCACAAGTGATATTGACTATGCATGACAATACAATATATATTCATGTCATTTCAAGGAAAAATGCTGCTCAATCTGTAAAGGATATCCCTTTATTTTCTTGGACAAATTAACACACACATTCTCTTTCTTGCAACATGGCAAAATTGGAAAAAATTTAAAAAATATTTCACTGTTCACTATGCTTTCCATTTTTTTTACCCTCTAAATTTAACAAGCAGATTTTCAAGAGCAAGAACTTCTGTGAATTTATGCCTTCAGAAAAACACTTGGGATATACAACAGGTGTGCAAGGAAATGATTGTCACTGTCACAGTCTCACTATTGGAGGGCATGGCAAATCATTCACTAAGTTTGTACTTTGTAAAGGACTGAGAGCTTTAAGCTGATCTGAAATCCTGTTCTCAGCATGGTGCTGCTGACTGCAGGTCCAAGTGAGGAGGAAGGTGGTCTGCTTTCAGTGGTGTTTATTAGCTTCCAAGGTTTTTGTTAGGTTCCAAGGTGATTGTGTTAATCAGCAGGTTTTTATTTTGAGGTGCTTCTGCTGCAGTCTGAAAATCAGACAGGAACAAATACATCCCTTTAAGCCATGTGTTCTCCTAGCACCACAGTGGTCTGTGCATCTTTACTGAGGAAAGGCATCCCTGAATTTCTGCCAAAGTTCCCCATTTTCTTACCAGTTGTTTCACTGAGAGACTTCAGGGTTCAGTCACGAGAGCTCATGGAAGGTAACATGAACTGTGTTTTCACACTAAAGGAGACAATTTGATTATTGGTTAAACCACTGTTGCACAAGGGGCCCAACACAAGTGCAAGCATTTCTGGCAGTCAGTCCTAAGTGAGCCAATTCAGCCCTTGGAGTTACCATTTACTCTGAGGGCAACTATTCATTTAACCAGTAGTTCCATATAACTGCAGGATCATGCATTTCAAATCACAATAAATGGTGTTTGGCTCTCTGATCTCCTAACTGATAGCAAATGAAGTAATGAAAAGTATTACATATTCTCTTACATGTATTATTTTCAATGTTTTTTTGATTGAAAAATTACTGTACCATGTCTGTGGCTTCCCTCCCCATCTATCTTTTTTTTTCTTATATTTGAAAGGAGGATAAATAATATTTTCAAAAATAAACGTTTGTCTGTGATTTCTCTGTTTCTCTATAGTCTCAGCTTCATACAGAATCTAGATGAATTAAATGCTGATGGCAGGAATTATTTCCTTAAACCCACTCTAGTTATGCTTTATGTGTCAGCAAAAAAGAATCTCAAACTATATTGCCTACCTGATTTATAAATAGTAAGTTCATGACAACATCTTCTGTGTTGGTTCACAGCCTCCCAGGGGTACTTTGTCTAATTGTCTGGAAGCAGAAATTAAAGAACAGGGGATTATATGATGTACTGTGACAGGTTTAGCCAGTTCCTGAGCTGGCCACTTATTGATACTTTAGCTCAGTAATTTTAATTCTCATAGTATTCTCTCTTCATGCACTTTTCTTTCTTCTCAGTAATATTTGTAAAGATTTGAACAAACTGTAGGGTACTTTGCATTTCTTACACACTTTTTAACAGATAAATTATGCTCCTGTTTTGTTTTTTCTCTCCTTGCTTGTATTCAGGTGCTGCCTCTACATCTTGAAATCAAGTTTATAAAATTACAGAATTGTTGGGATTGGAAGGGGTCTCTGGAGATCATCCAGTCCCACCCCCTGCCCAGGCAGGGTCACAGGAATGTGTCCAGGTGGGTTTGGAATGTCTCCAGAGGAGGAGACTCCACACCTTCCCTGGGCAGCTCTTCCAGTGCTCTGCCACCCTCAGTGTAAAGAAACTCTTCCTCCTGTTGAAATGGAACTTGTTATGTTTTAGTTCATGGTCATTGCTCCTCATTCTGTCACTGGGCACCACTGAAAAGACCTTGGCACCATGCTCTGTACAACCCTTTGAGATATGGATATGCATTGATAAGATCCCCTCTCAGTCCTCTCTTCTCAAATAGCAGCAGAGAGTTAAAATATTGAAGAGCATTCATAGATGGTGCACACACTGTGATACTCCAGCTGCACACAAACACACAGAGGAAAAACCTTTAAGGTCCTGCCAGACTTCATAATCCAAAATAGCAGAGACTTCCTGCTCAAATGAATCCTCTGGGATCCAATAAATCCACTGTTACTGTAGGTCAGCACTTCAATCAAACTGGAACTTGTTCATAGGTACCTCATGCTATTCCCAGTCAGTTTGCAGTGGATCAGCTGCAGCTGGTGATGAAAACTTCTCTGTCATGGGCAGCTCACAGAACCATACCTTCTACCCTGACAAATAGAAACGTTGGATAGATTTCAAGAGACAGCGATGAGCCTGCTTTGGATCTTACCTAAGACCAAGTAGATGTGTGCATCCAAACTCTTAGCAACTGGGGGAGTAAAACATGGTTGGAATTTACTTTGGTGCTTTCTGAAGTGCTAGAGGGTGTAGCACAGCTACATCCAACTCCCATTCTGCAAATTTGTAAAGGACGGTGTATTAGAGAGACAGCCATAGTTGCAAACATGCAATTTATCTGAAGAGGAAAGGAAAACACTGTTCTCTTGCAGTTTGTCTGAAAAATCAGTGATGAATAAGAGGTTTTCAGAAGAAAAAGCCAAAAAATTTTAAGTGTTCAATAAGTCATTGAAGAAAACTATATATTTGGAGACTATAGATTTCACAAAGATTTTTTTATAGATTCCTTCTATTTCTTCAGTTTAGGGCACATTTGTTACACAAATCTGTTGTATTAAACCTCACTCTGACAGATACAGTAATTAAAATTTTCATATAATAAATTAATATAATTATATAATAATGTAATATTAATTAATATAATTAATTAATTTAAACAGAATTCTGTCTGACAAGGAAGCTGGAGTTGGTTTTAATGAGCATCTCTCTGATGACTTTTCTAGTATTGCCAGCTTTAGTGCCTCAAAACACAAAGCATTGTTTTCATAAGAAGAGATTTGAGTTTACTTAGAATATTCAGATGTATATCAATATTTTGGCTAAAGAATATGTTCAATCCTTTCTTGATGGCAGAATGAAAGCAAATATTTGTCTGTGACTGAGCTGTGGAGTTAGGAAAACAAGCTTCATGTATCTGTTTTTGTGGCCTGCTATTTTGCTCATGGTCAGAACTAGCAGAACTGGGGATGTAAAGTAAACTTGAGATAATTCTCCAAATGTTTATTAAGATCTGCAGGACTGTTCATCAGGAGCAGTTTACTCAGGTATTTGAATGAGGCTGCACAATACTCTGTGAGAGACACATCATTTCCCTTTGCAGGAGGACAGAACAGCCTGGTTTGACTGGACTGTGTGCACAGATGCATAGGAAAATGTAGTGTTTAATGTCACAGGAACAGCAAAAAGCAGATGTGGGTGTTATGGAAAACAGTATTGAAGCCATTAACCTCAGTCAGACCTAGTGATGCTCTGTGAAGTGAGGGTGGGGAAGGCAGAACCTTTGCAAAAAGTTTTGTTTGTGTTTTTTGCTGGATTTTTAACCTCCCCAGACCTTCATCTCAAACTGCTTGGCAAAATATTTATTATCTTAAATTCTGATTGTTACTGCCTAACCTATATTGATACTAATCCATGATATGTGCACATAAAATAAATAAAAGCTTACCAAGTGAAAACATCACTCACTTGGTTTATCAGCTTGGAAAATAACAGTCAGAAACAAAGATAATAAACTTTCTCTGTTTCAACAATGTAAGGTCTAAAGTAAACTCCTCTGCAAGTTTCTTTCATTATTACTGTTTCTGAAGAACTTTAAATATCAAAAATTACACAAGAAGGGAAATATGTTGAATATTTTATTTCTGTCATCTCACCAAATTATATAAGCCTGTTCTGGAAAATAATAGTCTTAAACTGATTGCTGCAGCATCAGACTCTCTTAAAAATATTCAGAGACTAAAATGGCATATAATTGGGCAACTATATAGAAATATAATTAATTATTTTGTAGGCTATTTTGAGTTCTTTGATGACTCTAATTTGGACTGAAGTTGTAAAACCAGATGTTTGTGAGTTTGGTAAATGAGAAGAAAATTCATCCTTCTTTCCCTGCTTGCATACAGACATTAAATTGTTTATTATGAACTAGGTACATTCTCCCTTCAATATCACACTTCCCCACCCCCCATAAATGTGAAATTTCCAGAGAGGATGCAGTGATTTGAACAGACTAAGTAATTTTGAAATAATGTAAAGATACCTGTGTCGTCTGTTTTTTTTTACTTTTAACCCAAAGGACAATCTGAAATCTAACATCACTAATTCTCATTGAAATGTAACACTACAGAGACATTTACTCCTTCCCCTTCTGTTTGCTTGTGTCTTTCTATCATGCAAATGTGTACTGAAGTTGATACCAAAATTGTGTTTGTCTGCTCTAAAATACTTGACTGCCACACACAGTGAAATCTACATTAGAAGGAAATCTATACATTTATATCCCACAGGAAAAAGTATATATGTTATAACTTTAGCATTAAGAAAACTAGTGATGAATATTCATGTTTATCACTCCTAATCTAATTAAAACTACTTAGTGTTAGACATTTACATGAAAGGCCAAACTAGATCTTTCTAGCTGATAAAAGAAATTGTTTTAACATTCCACAGATTATGTGAGTGTCTCATGTTGAGAAGTTCTGTGCTAAAAGAATTAGTAACAGCAAACCTAAAAAGAGATTAAGGTAAAACTTCTCAAAAGAGCACCATTTTGAGACCTCACGATAGAGGTTTATATGAGGACTTAGAAGGGTCTTCAAAGTATTAAACCTCACAAATCTATTGTGAGGAGAAATGGTTTCAATTATTTTTATTTGGTTTTCTTTTATTTAGGAAGACCATCAACACAGAGGAATTGAGACCCCGATTTGCTAAACTACTTGGCTCCCAAACACTCCAGTGGTGTAGGCTCTGCAAAAAATGTTAATGGATGCTTTTTGGCATCAAACTGCATGACAGTAGAAAATGGTAGAAAATCATTTTTGCTGCAGAGTTGTAGAGAAAGTTTAGGTCTTATAATTGAGTGCAGGGGCTGACTTAAAGGGGGCAGATCCTTAAAGGTAATGTTTAAACGCAGGGCCAGTCCCTAAGCTGTGGAGTCTCCTGGAGTCAGTGTCCCCATCCTGCCCTGCCCCTGAGAGAGGAACATTTTCATTGTAGTGTGAACAGCTCTGTGAGCTCTTCTCTCCAGGTTTGTCTTGGCTTTCTCCAGTGTTCCTCTGGTTATGTGGAATTTGGAAAGATCAACACCTCATTTCCAGCCTGCTCATAATGACCAGGACTGCTTGGGACTAATGACCACTTGAACTGCTTTGCTTTTGCTCATGAAAAACAGTTTCAAGTATGCTACTCTATTCCAGATAAAGTCTGTTTATTCTGGCAGGTGTTCAGACTTGCCTCAGTCCATGTCAGGGTAGGGTGTCTCAAGCTCTGCTCAAACCATTGTTTATAGTATCTCTGCCAGTTTGGAGAGCAGGAAGCTTTCTTTTTCCTTTCTTCCCACCCCAATCCCCCCCATAGTAGAAGAAAATTTTAAAAATGGCTTCAGGCATTTTCCTGAGATTATGATTTAAACTCTTATGATCTCTTGAGGTCCTTGAGAAATAGGCCAGTCTCTGATCACTCTTGAGCAATTGCCAGCTTGCCTGAAATACAGGGAGAAGGATGTCTGCTTTTCTAATTATATTTTTTAATATAGTAACTTGCATCATTCTCTTTTTAAGTGACAAAAAATTTAACTGCTCAAAATTATATATTTTCCATGCTGTTATTTTCCACTGAATTATTCAAAATGATAGGGAATGTTTAAACTAAGCTTTCTACAGCTGAAAATACATATCTTCAGAAAATACCTTTAAAAGCTAGGAGGGAAAATGTAACTTTGCCATTCTGAAAGTCCTGTATAGAGACTAGGTTTGAGTAAGCTTAAATCATCTACTGTCAACAAGCAGTTACTAATACACTTTGACCACAGCAGCGTAGAAAGTTGTTTTTCATAATTTATTTAAATGGATTTTATTTTCAGATTATGTCCTAGTATCTGGAGTTACATGCTATTTCTGTAATATGTTTTCAAAACAATACCTTCAAACCAGTAGAAACTATCTCAAAATCCTTTCTTGATCTGTCATTTAGGCATTAAAATTTGACATGCCCATACTAGAAATGATGGTTCAACGGGGGACATTATCCTGTCACCAGCAGTGTGATCACACGTGGGTGAAAACAACTATGAGAGTTTGAAAGTGCCACTTTACAGTGGACCTTGTCACTGTTTCTCAGCTGCAAGTTACTGTGCCAGTGTCTGAACTGGAGTAGTTCATGTCACAGGAGCTCCTCTCTGTCACTGAGAAACCAGCTGTGGAGTGAATCAGCTTCAGCTCCAGTGGAAGCCAAAAGGGTGACTTGTGCTAAAATCCACCAGAATTGAGGCTGGCACATTGGGCATTGGTAACTTCTAGCTGGAAGCTGAGGACAACTATGTGAGAGGTGGACAGGCTGAAGTCAAGGCAGATGTTACTGCAGGGCTCGCAAGAGCAAGCCCAGATGGTGTCTGGAGCCAGGTACCTCAGAAGTAGCAGAATTAATCTATAATTAGGCTGAGGAGTGACCAACCTTGTAAAAGCATTTTCCCATTGAGCCACAGCAAAGCTTTGGGTCTGTTGCAGCACTCCTGAATTGCATTGTTAACCAACTAATGCATTTAGTGTGATTACTGCAGTGGTGTTGTTTCTTTATACACTTCTTCCTGTGGCAGTCTCGTAATTAAGCACAGTCTGAAGGGCTTGGTCTGTCTTTTGTAGTATTGTTTAAATCCTGCCTTGCACTCACAAATGCAGTTATGTTATTTTATCCAACCCCTTTCCTTCTGGAAGATGTGAGCAGGAGAATTTCTACTCAGTTTTGACCACTTGTGAACATTTATTCTAGCAGATAGCCTTGTTTTCTCAGCAAAGAACTCTCTGCCTGTGGCTGCAAATATATGCAGGGTGCATATCACTCTGAATTAAGTCACATGCACCCAAACATGGCAACTTTAGTCTTCAAGAAGCCAAATTGGTGCCAAAATGGAAATCAAACTGGGGGAAAAAAATAAATAGTACTTATAAACTTCTGTGAATGTTATCTTGTCCTTCCTGGATGTAAGTCCGAGTAAAAATAGATTATATATTGACTATTGAGTTCTGGTAAAGCATTAAAATAAGCTGGAAGAAAGTTTCCAATACATTTATGTAGAAAGTTTTCCTGAATTGAAAACTCAGGAAAGTTGAGTTTCCTGAACTCATTGGAGAGGATCACACATGATTCAATACATAGGGAAAATTGTCTTTTGGATATGGCTGTATGATTAAAATATATCCATCTCAATGCTGTAGGCAAAACCCTACAGAATGAATGAGTGGAAATAATATAAATATTCCTCCAAGAGTTTCAAGATGAAAGGTGCCATGTTCCTTAACCTGGTACAGATTCATTTATCCTTCACTGAAGAGAAAAATAAATAGACCCCCACACACTTGATTGCTGGATATAAACCTGCTCAGATTACTGCTGAGCTTAATTGGTACTGGTTTTATGAAATGGCAGGAATAAACATGGGGATCCTGTTCTACTTCCAAGGGAGAAACCACCAGCATTAATACCAGTGGGTTACCTCTAAAGAAATACATAGTGAAGGCAGAGGATTGGAATGGAGAAGGACACAGGAGAATTTGGGTAAACATCCATTACTTTCACTGTTGTTGTGCATCAGGTATGATCAAGTCAAAGTACACAGTTTCTGGGGTCATTATTTCCAAACAATTCAAAACAAACAGGAAATCATTAACACACAGAAAATACTTAATGTCTGAGCACAGAGACCTTTTCTGCTGTGGCTTTTCTTCTCTGCCTAATAGAGCACATCTATATGAGCAGTAGGAATAGAAATGTTTTTACTCTTCCAAGGTCTTGCTAAAGGTACTTTCCTTCTTTCCAACATCTGTTGGATTGGAATGTGACCTCAGCGTCCCAGAACCTCACGCTCTGTCCTGGTGTGTTTTGGTTGCATTAGGCAAGAGCAGTCGTGGGAGGTGTATTTCTCAGTGATGAGGTGTGGAGCAGTTTCTCAGAGGAGAGTGAAAGAGCAGAAGCAGCCAATTCCTTCTGACCCTGCGACCCTTCAAGTATTCACGTAGGCTGGCCCCAGTCCCGGCCTTCTTGCAGCTGGAGTGCAGCAGCACAATAGGGCTGGAATGTCTCCTGTGGGAATTCCATCAAGGTATAAAGGGGTAGGGAGGAAAAAAAATAGATTAGTGTATGCTGTGCACTGAGGGATTAAATGGATCCTCTGGAATGGGAACACTGCCAGTAATAATGATGTTCAATCAGATGTCAGCCTTTGTAAAAGGGCAGTTGTTATTTATATGTATATATGCACCTGAGGAAAACCTGAACTGATAAAAATGTTCAATGCAAAATGTGAGTCAGTCACAATAGGTCAGTCTTAAGTACTGTCTCTCTTAGCTGTAGGAACAGTTAAATTCTCATAGTAAGTGTAAATATTTTCTGTAGTGTTTATTCAGCAGTTTGATCAAAATATCAGTATTTTATTTTTTGTATATCTCTTACCTGATAGTCAGAGCAATGTTCCGAGCTTCAGTCCAATACTGAAGATGATAGAAAGTTGTTAGCAAGTTCAGCTGTTTGGCTTGTAAAGATTCACAAGTCTCCAGGTCTCCTGGCTCCTGAACAGTTTTTTAAGTGTTCTGCAGACAGCATTCCTTTCAAGGGATCCTGGGTTTCACATGGAAAAAGGCTTTTACTGCCATAGCACGTCAGCTCACTAGTTTAGGTAGTTAAAATTGGATAACAGTGATTCTTCTCTGAACTAAAATATTTAAGAAATCCTATTCAAGAAAATAAAAACTTGTTTTCCTTTTTTCTTTTCATATTAAAGGTTATGGAATAATTTGGAAAGTTGATCCTACAGCTTATTTATTCATTTCTAGGCTAGCTGTATCCAAATAATTTGGCACTTGAACAAAATCACAGAATTAAAGTGGTTCCAGCTTCTCTCTTGGCAGTGAGAATGAAGCGGTGTTGTTATGCAAACATCTTCCTTTAATTTGTATGGTCCAAAAAAGATTTATTTTTCCTTTCCTTTGAAAGAAGGGACAAATTTTCATTTCCATCTCAGCAACTCTTACAATTAGCCTCCTACTTAACACACTCCCAGCAAATAATGTTCAATGTCTGTATGACTGCTCAGTATGTCCTACAGTCCTACTGTATTGTTTCTATAGATGGAAAATGCTCTTGGACAGTGTTCTGATCTCCAAAGGACTGGCTCTGCCATGGAGCATGATGCTTAGTTTATGATTTAACTCAATTGCTTGAAAAATATTCCTGCTTTTATCAGCCCACTCAGCAGAACTCTGAAATTTTGTGCAGCCCATGCAGCTGTAATAAGGAGGCGTGTTGGGAATAATCCCATGAATGGCCAAAGCCCCACCAGCAGTAATGGCTGAGGCTGGGGCTTTATTTTAGTGACTGACAGTAGACAGAAGCAGTTGTGTATATGCAAATCCTGATATGGAAAATATAGAAAAAATGTGTCTTATTGAGGAACATAAATGCAGTGTTTGTTCCATGATAAGATCATTTTGGAAAATGCCAAGGAGCTCCCTTTTAACCAAAGCAGTTCATGGAAATTTAGTCCAGTGCAGGGTTTGCGAGGTTGCATCAGACCTACCCCAGTCTCTTGCCTCAAGTTTGAGTTTGAGTTCAGCTGAGTTTGGTGCATGTCCTCTGTAAATAATAATTAACTGAGTAATAGCAGTGTTTCTAACTGATATTTTTATTTGTGAAGAATTTATACTCAAAGATTAAGAAAGTTTGATTTTGCTGGTTTTTTTTCTTAACTTCTTTTCCCTCCCCTGGATGGGCTGATTTCAGAAAACAGCCTTCTACTTTGAAAATTTTGTCTTTAGGGAATTAGCTCTGGCTAAAAAAAAAATATATGTGAATATGGGCTATGGCTTTTCCCCGCCACAGGAAGTTGTTATTCCTTGCTTATGATACACAAATAAATCATTACCCTATTTCTTGAACAATTGTTTCATATGGAAAAAAGGTGTTAAAAATTTGTGAATTGATGAGTACTTTTGATAACAAGCCCTCTGTATTTATGTGGTTATGGTGAACAAGATTTGCCTTTGTAGAGCACCGAAAGGTTTGGGGTTTCTAGACATGCAATTCCTTTTTACCTCTCTGACTTGGACGTTTCAGAATGCTGGGATATGCAGAGGCATGTATCAGGAAAGAAGTGATTATGGACTGAAGGTGTCATTCTTAAGAGTGATGGCTCAATAATTGGAGAGAATTGGTGGCTCAGGAGAACCCACTTGTCTCCAGATGGCTGTAGAGTCTGCAAATTGCTGCACAATTTGTACTGAATAGATTAGTGGAAGATGGAATTCCCTTTAAGCATATTTGAAATTGGGAAATTTGGAACGGACGGGTTCATCTCTTGGGCAGTTTTCAAAGTCTCAGCTGTGCAGTGCCAATTTGCTTTTTTGGGGAAATGTTTCCTGGTTTAAATTTTCCAGTAAAACATCAGTGTTAATGGGCTATTGTGGGATCATTTCTGTTCTCAGTTTTAATTTCATTGACTTTACACTTGCCCAAATGAACTGCAGTACATACAAGTGCTGAAAATTTTGTGCTTAGGCTGTGATTTTTGAAAGGACTTTATGGAAAGACCTGTCTCTGGTAAGCATTTTCCTAATAATTTCTACCCTGTGGATTTATTTTTAGACGGCACTCCTGTTTAGCTGTCTAAAAATTATAGTCACTTGTTAAATTGTTTTAATAAATTTTCAGTGTTTGAATTAGCACAATTAGATCACACAGCCCTTTGATTTATTCAAATGTGTTATAGCATTTCCACCACAACTTTGACACCTGTTTTGAGCACTTTCAGCCCTTAGATGCAGGTAATTTGTTCAGATAATACATTAAGAGCAGAAATTGATGTGCAGTCTGCAAAAATACCTGTTCCATGACCCAGTGTGCAAAAGTGTCAGAACAACAGCAAAATGTTTGATGTGAGGCAGAAAATATGAACCATTTTGAGGGAAAGTCATTAATCCAAGAAATTCTGCCAAGATTTTACTGGCAAATGGTGTTTGTTCCTCAGCTCACAAAATAGATGCAAGCCTTCAACCATGTTATTACTCAGCAGAGAGCTCAGTGATTTTTATCCTTGTTCCTTTAACCTGGACTGTGTTCAGTTTGCAAGTATTCCAATAATCTCTTAAATTCCTTACACTGGCTGAGCACAGTTTTATCTGAATACTTTATATTTGAGCAGTTTGGATAATAATTATTGCTCAGCACAACTCTGTTGTGCTGTTTCTGGTTCCTACTCAAATGATGGCTACAGCTGATCAATGAGTTCTGGAAGGCCTTTCCTCTGCATGTTCACCAGGATATAAAGGCCTGTTACAGCCAGAAGCAGAAAAAATCACTTTCATTTGTGCTTTTAACCCTGGAGGTTCAGTTTGCTGTGTGTGAGATGTGTAGTGACTATTCTTCTATAAGTACAGGTGTGCCCGTGTGACATCAGAGTATCTACAGAGAGCCCAGATCACAGCTTTGACATATGGGTTCTGTTTGCACCTATGTTTGTGACACTTGCTTCAGTTCTTTGCTTTGTTTTCTTTCTTTGTTTTGTTTTGTTGCTTTTTTTTAATAACTGCAATAGAAATAATGGACCTCCAGAGAATGTATTCCTGGGAAAACCTTCTGGGAATGCTTGTGAAAAAGATCCCACAGTATTTTCTCAACTTTAAATATTGATTCAATTGAACATCCTGCCCAAATCCATAACCTCGCTATTTTATAGTAAACATGAGTAAGGTTTGGTCATATTTCAGATTCTGATAATGTAACCTTCCTCTGCCTGCATTTTGCTAGGCTTTGTCACCCATGTACCTTTCTCAAAACTTAACAGCTTTATCCTAGGCTGCCTCTCCCAGAGCTGCCTGTAAATAAATTGATGCTCATAAATAACTTGGCAGTGGTTGGAGGGCTAACACTGCCTGTTGCAATTAATATCATTCCCTGGGATTGTTACTTGTATTTTTTTTTTCTGTCAGCAGTGCTCACTTACTGCTCCTTAGTACAGGGTATTATCTTTTTTCTAAATTCATTCTGAAGTAACATGATGTCTATATTTGTGGCACTGTTTCAAGGCTAAAGTCCCTATGCATTAATCTATTATCAGAAAGAAAAATGTTATTAAACACACTTCTCTTTCAGAATTAAATATAAGTGTCTAACTGCAGCATACCTCAATAACATATTTGAACACTGTGCAGCATTGTTTCTCATATATGCAAATACATAATTAAAGGACAATAATTATTTGCCTTAAGGGTCAATTAAGGAGTCCCTGTTTGGGTCACAAATATCCTTACTCATATCCTGTGCCTTTATCCCCTAGGCTGGTTTGTTTATTTCTGAACATCTTTGCAAAAAGGGAAAGTTTCACAGCACGAGGCAGCTCCACCTGTGACCAGTGCAGGGTTTTCTGGGTGCTGATGAGCACACAAGTGCAGATGATTGTTCCAACCCCCAATGCACTGGGTGATGTCATTTGGGTCCACTGCTGATGTGCTCAGTAATGAAGACAAATTGAGCTGGTTCTCCTACTCATTAACTGCATCATGCTTTATAAACAATAAGACAACATTCAGAAAGTGGAATTTAAATGGACAGTATCATGCTAGACTTGCAGTTTTGTTTAATTGAAGACCAAGACAGATTTTCCTGTATAACTTCCAGAATATAAAATTTCCAATTGAAATGAATTTTTAAACAAGCATTCCCATGTGGTGCATATAAATCAAACACTGCATTAGAACCAGAAAACGAAACTCATTCAAAAGTCTAAACAAATGTATAAATGGCTAGTTTATTTTCACTTCTAATGCAAATGGGAAAAGTAAGCAAGCAGAATTATTGATCAAATGGAAGGTCAATTTAAAACTTTCTTTTAAGTTCAGTAATCAAATGTGATGTATGTAATACAAGAAAAGACAGATTTGTATTGGGATGGTTTTTCTTTGTTTGTTTGCTGGTTTTGGGGTTTTTTGTTTCATTTTATTTTGGCTTTGTTTTGTTTTGTTTTGTTTTGTTTTGTTTTGTTTTGTAATGTTTTTGAAGCCTGGTATGTTTCCTATAGCTTGAACTCTGTAGATATCCAAAAACTGGAAATACTACATATCTGAATGTGTTTACTTTTGAGAATTACAAAAAAAATAAAAAAAAATAAAAATCTGCTTTTCCTTATTACTACAGTAATTAAAATGGAATCTAGTGAGACTGTGTGTGAGAAAAATGCTTAGAATACTGACTTCATTCCAAGCCCAAACTTTTAGAAGGAACTCTACTCAGACTTTGTCTTATTTTTAACTGCAGGGTTGTCTTTAACTGATGCAACTAGATCTAAATAGAGCATAGTGACAAGAATTATTTGTATCCAGTTCTATTTTACATATTATCTTGTGCTTGAGTAACAGTGAAGGCTTGAAAGAGGTTTCCACATCAGTCAGTCACCACAATTAATTCCACAAAGTGGAATACATAATGTCGAAGCAGACAGAAATCAGCTGCCTATATTGGCAATTCCCCACCTTAGTTGTAAGGTCATTAGAAGATAAAGGCTTCAAGTTCTGCCCATGTGTTTGCCATAGGTGTGCAATTTAGGCACAAAGCACATTCTTTCTTGGTCTGGCCGTGTGTGAAAGTTGCTCATAAATTAACTTTTCTTGCTTTTCCGTTTGCATACAACGTAAGGAGTTGTTCAGGATAATGTTATGTGGAGCAGCCAGGTTGCTCAGGTAGGCAGGACTGAAGCAGGGAGTATGGCCACCTGATTTACCACCAAAAACAGAGGCTAGGTAGTGGCAGAGATTGGTGTTCCAGGAGAAAAAGCAGAGCCATTCCTGGTGCACAGCTAAATTGGGCTTTCTGTCTCCCAGTGAATTTCAGGCTGAAGAGACACTACTTGACTCCAGGGTAAGGTAAATCAGAAGTGTTTTCTTGGAGATGAATCTGAGCATCCAGGAGGAGGAGGAGGAGGGGTATCCAGGCTGCCAGTATTGGGTATCCCAGGATCTGTGCTGCCTTCTCAAGGACTGCAGCTCTGGACATGCAGAGGGAAGTGAATCTGGTCTCATCTGGCATTAATGTTAAAGCATTCATACGTTTATTTTTCTTTCACTACCGAATTAAGTTACTGTCACCACACATTCTGTGACTTGCCTGATAGTATCTCACATCCCAGGTGGGGCTATCAAATGGCTTCTCCTGAAAAGGTTGCTGTTTACACATTTGTTCTATTCAGACACCTCTGTTTCAGCAGTCTGTTAAACAAAGTAGTGTATTGATCTTAAAATTACTCATCATTAAGGGCCTCAGAACTGTCTGTATTGTATTGATACTGCAATCTTTATTTTCCTGATCTAATTTCAAATATGACAGAAGTGCAGGTTTGAAATACCACCCATCTCCCCCTTTTTTTTTTTGTGTAGTTTTTCTGCAGCTACAAAATGAACATTTTCTCTTGTGGACTCCTGTCTTCCTGTTATACTGTCTCAGTTTACAAAAGGAAAAAAAACAAAACAATATCTGGTTGCAGTGGTTTGATTTTGCATTGTTCCCACTAAGCCTATTCATGTGGGGTTTCCTTTGTTCTTTTGGTGTGTACAAGTTAACTTATGCCAGCTTTTTTGAATATCAATCTCTGCATCTACAGCTCTCAAAGAGGAACTACTGGTGATTTTATTTTAGCAACTCAGAACATCCCCAAAGACAGTGGGACAAAAAAGAAGAAAGAAAAAAACCAGTTTGAATTTCCTGGGATAGAGCTATTTGAGACTTAAAAGGTGTTGAGAAGTTTTGCTGTTCATTGTTCTAAAAAGGTGCATGTCAGTGATGTCAACATAATGTGCTGAGGAAATGTCACACATGTCTGCAATTGGCTACTTCTGGCTAGCCAAGCACAGCTGGAAACCTGCAAAACAGATGTTGCTTTCAATCAAGCAAGGGTCAGAGCAGGCTTGGGACCTGGAATGTCTATATTTTTCCATCCAAAATAATTCTTGGGTAGTTTAATTATTTTAGCAGCTTTTCTGTATTTATTTTTTTTTAAATCTGCTATATTATGCCTATAGAACAGAGGAACAAAAACCAGTGGGCATGCATGCAAGGAACTTGGGACAATGATGGAGAAGAGAGTCCAACACAAGAACATCGTTGCTGTGTTCTCTGAGCCCCGCCTGGTAACTTGGTAATACTTAACCATATACAATGAACAGTTTGCTATTGACTAAAACATAAAAATTTGAAGCCACCTGGCTGAAGTCTACTTTGCAAGACTGAGAACAGCAGTCATTTTATTGTCATAAAGAGTAATGTTATGGCTTTTATCCTGACAGAATTCTCTGTTCTTTATATTTTGTTCTCTGCATATCATCCTCAAAAGATTGAGCAGGGTGGCTTTGTGGCTGGCATGTAAAAAGAGAACTTGGAAACAATGCACTGTGCAGCTTCCAGTATGGACTGCACAGAAGCCTTGAAAGAGAACCAAGCTTTGCTTCCCAGCCACAAATGTGTAGCTGTAAATCTGGAGTTGGTTCACAGACACCAGAGTTAAGTTTCTTTCGTTGCAATGAAAGGGCAAGAGAGTATGGAAGCTGGAATGTAGCGGTGGGGAATGGCCAGAACAAGGCTTCACTCAGGACAAGCAAGCAGAAACCTCCTGAGCAATCCATCAGCTAAACTCCTGGCAGGCAAAAACTGGGTATTGCCTGGACAGCTGAGTAACAGAGAGTGAGAAGAGAGCTAAGATGTTTACACCTGATGCTGTGTCCCTAACGAGAGGCTATAGATAGATAGGTGGATAGAAAAGTGCACACCAGAGCCCTCCCCATGGAGCCTTCCTGATAGAGAGGGAAGATGGGTTATTTTAATCATAAATGAGAGAGCATTCTTCTTTTTGTCTTTTCTTTTGTGCTTTATTTAATGTGCAGTCAAGAAGTAAATGACAGCTTCAGTGCACTTGCTGTTTACAACTCCCTGAGGCTTTGTTTGGTTTTGGTTTTTTGTCCCTTAGTTTGGGGTGGTTTTTGTTGTTTCTATATATTTATACAGCAGACTTGTGCAAACATCTGAACCAATCTAAAACTTAGGCTGGACACTGCTACCAATGGTGCCATAGCAATGGAAAAAATTCTCCTGAACTTGCTGGTGCTGCCTACAATTGCAGTTAAAATGTCTTTTATCAACTTTTGTAGAAATTATTTTTGCTTCTAGAGAGGATGAATGTTGTTGATGGAGTTAACTTCTATATCCTCTCATGCTTCTCTGTCTCCCTCTCTTCTTAATATTTGTAGTTTACTTGTGATGTACAGAGCTGGTATCCCATCCCATATCCATTGTCTGTGTGTCTTCATTCCTCAGCCCCTTACTTTGTGCTTTTTATTCAGATCATTATAATGTTTAACCCTTTAATCACTCTAGTTTAGGTTGTAATTTTCTATTTTAATAATTGGCCTCCCACTTTCATGCTTCTGGTTTTTGATTTTTGTTTTTTAAGTTTGTTTTTTTATCCAAAGGTGATGACAAATCCATTACTGTCTGTGTACAGGGGCCCTCTCTCTTGAGATTATCTAAGCAAGTGTTTTAATCCATTCTCTAAATGGCCATGTCCCTTGCCTGCTCTTAGGTGATTCCTTGAATTGCAGCCTCTGTGCATTAATTCAATCCAAAAAATCACAGCAATAGCTCAGTGAAGGAAAGATGACAGAAATATCATCCATAACAGACCTTTGGAGACTCCTCAGCTACCCAAATAACTTTTTGCAGTGCTGCACTGGCATCCTTGAGAAGACATTTTTCCTAAGGGTTTTCTCTAGCTTTCTCTAGTTCCATTGTTCTTTGTCTGACAGTCTGTTTATCAAAATCATAGATTAATTCTGTCCTTAAACAGTATAATATGGCCTAAGGTAACTATTTTGCAAGTGAGAAGCAGTTTTTAAGTAGTTAAAAAAAAAAATCCAATTTTTCTGATATAAAATTCAGAGCAGTCTCAATTATCTGAATGTCATAAGAAACAGTGATTGTAGTGTGTTCAAATAGTCAAGGGAATTTTCAGTGTAATTAATAAATGCCAAGGGACATAACCCTATTTCAAATGACTGACATTAGACTATTGCATGAAAAAAAACTTGTTTCTTCATTGTAATATGCTGACACATGAAACTTCTGGCAGATAAAGAGATTCTCTGTGCAGGAGTTCTTGCCTTCAAAGCATCCTGGTTTATGAGACAAATAACTGAAAATGTGTTAGGAAAGCAAGAGGCTGACTGTGTTACCTGAAACATACAAAATAAAAGCATCATTAATTGGATCTTTTAAAGATTTTGATGCTTTTATAATTTCTTTGGAGATTTGCACCCTAAGTGGGTTTTGAGAAAGTGCCATGCTGGCAGAATTAGTGAATAAAAACCTCTAAATGTAACTGGCCTTCCCATATTTAATGATTTAACGTGCTCTGATGGAGCAGTTTCTTTTGTTTCCATGATTGCTCAGCCCTGCCACCAGAAGGGTGACAGTTTATTCATTACATCTCACGTGTTTTTTGAAATGGATGTGACTTGTAGGAGCTGCCCAGATCACCTGCTCATTTCACATTTCTGCAGAGCTGAGTGCAGGTGACTGCAATTCACTATTGACCTGCTTGGGATTCTAACCAATAATCAAGCAACAAAAAGCTCCATATCCCACACCAATTTGTGAAGCTGCTGTTCTCTAGAGGTGAAATATTTTTAAACAGTCATTCAAAAAATAATTTAATTGATCTTTCAGCTTCTATTATTCCCTGTCCTCAGGAGCCAGTGACTGAAATTGGTTATATTCCCACTTCAACCACCTTCCTTTCATGTTCCACGCACAGAACCTCGTCAGGCACTGGGTTAAATTAGTGAAAGTCTGTCTACAGTTAAATTAGCTCAGCACTGTCAGAAACGAAGACAGATTTCGACATATTTATGCTGACTAGTCAAATAATAATAAAAAAGTTATGAAGAGCTGATAATTTCAAAAATGTGTGTGGTTAACTTGAAAGCACTGCACTTGGCCAAACTCTTCATTAGAACTTTGCACAAAATTATGTTGGTAGTTACTACTGATGCTGGTTATTTATACTTCAAAACCACTGCAAGAATGTGTTTTTAACTTGAATACTTAATCTTATTGTTTAAAGATTTAAAGCACTCTTTCTTTCCTGTTCCCTTCCCTTATGGTTGGATTATGGCCAAATAAATCCCATATAGTTTATGCTTGGAAATCTCAGGTAATAAAGTTCAGAAAGCAGTTTAGCTTCAGGAGACTTTGCATTACTAGTTTATTTGTTTATTTGCAGTTATTTCTCTTCTTTTTCACTTGGATACAGAAAAAAACCCCAAAAACAATCAAAATAAATACATTGTTATGCTTCAGAGGTTTCCTTGGCTGCTGTCTAATTTCTTATACCTAATCAGAAAGTTCTTTTTGACTTCTAAAGTTTATAGTAGATAATCTGAACTACAGTGGGCTTTATTCAGCATCTGTCTGAATCCCCTGGTAGGCACTCCTTTCATTTACAAATCAGAAAACTGATATCATCAGGGAGGATCTACACTTAGCAGTACAACTCAGAAGGTAATATTTTCCACCTGAAAATTCTGGGATATTTTTACAGGGAGAGGTGATAGCATACATATTGCAGTTTGGCCTAGAAACTAGAGTTAATATCTTTATTCTGGAGTAATATAGTGGTTCTGTAGCCTCAGCTTTTTGAGATGTTACATTTGTGTTTCACTGAAACAATTCCACAAATTGGAATATTCAGAGTAATAGTATAGCTTCAAATGCCAGGGGACAGCAAGTATGACTCTGGATTTCAGCTTTGAAATTCTAGTCTTTTACAGAAATGATAGCTTAATTTCATCTGTGCTAGGACTGTGTTGGTCTGGTCTGTGCTTGGTTTATGTAGATTGTGCAGTCAAAAATGACAGATACAATGACATGTCTGTATGTCATTATATGATGACATACATCTGTGCTCTTTACTTTTCCCTCTTCAAAAGACAAGTATTTATTTATGAGTAGGGCTGGTCAAACACTAATTAAGATCATGATAGAAAGATTGGGTAAAAATAGACTGGTTTGCTACAAGCTAGCAAAAAGGGGTTTTGTGTTTTTCTATTGAAATGTGTCAAACTTTTTCTGAATCTTCTCTGTATTTCTGTATTTCATTGGTCATAGAGCCAAAATGCCCTTTCTAAAATGAGAAGTCCCCTGGGCAGCATTAGAGTGACAGTAATGATGTTTAAAACCATGTTGTGCTCATTTTGGTATCCTTGTGCAGCTGCAGTATCAAGTGAGCTCCATCAGAAGTCCTGGACCCTGTTGCACCTACAGAACCCTTAGGTTACAAGGGACTCTCCTGGGCCCAGAGAACTCATTCTGGCAACAAGTTACAAACATAATGAACAGGAAAATACATGAGTGAAAAGGGAACACAGTGTGTACTTTTGACAATACTTCACTAAGTCATGTTCTTTTCCTTTTAGGACAGATAACAACTCTGTATAGCTCCCATTCAGACATTTAGAAAGCTGTACCTAAGGCTTTTGGAAATAAAAACACAGAGGTTTTTCTCTGATTTTTTCCCCCATCAAAGATGGTTTCAGCAGTATGCTCCCCCAGAAAAGAAATTCTCCTCTAATTTTCAGCCTTAGTGGATTGGTCTGACACCACATAATAAGCACTGACCCTGATGCACTAAGACCTTTGACAAGAAATATTGCCTTGGACACATCTTGGCAGTATAACCCTGGCTTCTCTGTATTTTCTTGCCTCAGGGTCCTGGAGCAGGCTGTCTTTGCTGGCAGTCTGCAGTATGTCAGCTTTGCCCAAAGTGCTTTTTTCACAGGCTTCCACAAGGCCAAAAGTGAACAGTATATCTGAGTAGTTATACATTGCATTTCAAATAAAATATACTTCCAGAAAATATCTTGAATCACAGAATGGTTTGGGTTGGAAGGGGCTGTAACCCCCCTCTATTGAGCAGGGACATTCTCCACTAGATCAGGTTGCTCAGAACCCTGTCCAACCTGGCCTTGATTGTGTTGAGGATGGGACATCTGTCACCTCCCTGCACCACCTGTGCCAGAGCTTCATTGTCACCATTGTAAACATCTTCTTCCTTATATCTGGTCTGAATCTACCCTCTTTTATTTTAAAATCATTGCCCTATGTATCACAACATTTCTTATGAAAATAAGTCTGGCCCCATCTTTCTTATAAGCATCCTTTAAGGATTGGAAGGACTGTCAAGGATGATTCTATTCTGAATGATGACTTTACCAAAAAACAAATTTAAAAGGGGATGAAACCACTTGAAACTCTCTATCCTTTTTGCTTTTTTAGATGTTCTTTGATTTCTGTTCAGGATCAGGATCTGAATCATTTATCATAGCTGGGCTATTCATAATATCTCATCTGTGAAGATCATCCTATTCCTGGTAAGGAGTAAACTCATGCTGTTACCATTGTATCAGTAAAGAGGTGAATAAGGATGAACAGTACTACACAGGAAATTTGACTAAATTTGGATTTGTGGTATTTAGGTTTTTTATCTCCCAAGACACGGATTTCTAACTGTGGCTTGCAAATGAACTGAAATTTTGTCTTCCATCTATCTGCCTATGAACACCTATGGTTTCCAGCAGCTTTACTGGTATAGTCCAGTTGTGGTTTGTATCATCAGGCAAAAATATTTCAAAGGCTGACCCCATCCACTTGCATGATCATTAACAAGGAAAATGTAATGTGGTGGAACTAGTCAAGAATCATGTGGGCTCTTACTGGCAGAGAGATGTGAATCGGGATTTTGAAAGAATGAGAAAGAACCCTGACAAAGCCATTTCTAGCTACTATAAAATGAAACTTTCATACAATGATAGCTGCAAGTTTAAAATACTGCTGCAATCTGTGTGCAGTCTTCAGTTGTGAATGTGCCTTCCACATTTACCACACTAGCAGAACTGCCTTCAACTGATATTTGTAAGGGTAGAGAACAGAATTGCTCATCTGTTTAATCAGATGCCAAGACACATTGTTAGTTATTATTTAGACACATTAGTTAGTTAGTAATAATTAATGCATGGATATCTCTGATACAGAAAGATGCCCAGTCCTTCAGTGAGAAAGAACAGGGAACTTTTGAGTGCTTTATACCAATTTGATGAGTTTACTTCTGCAATGCTGCTTTACCAAGGTACTCCTGCCATGATCATTTTTTTTTTTAACTCTCCCTACTTAGTTGATATCATGATCCCGTTTGACACTGTGGGGCTGCTTGCTTCTTTCTCCTGAAGTGTTTGAGCACTGCTTCCACAGCAGGAAACGCCATCCCCTCATCTGGAAAGACAAGTTGGCAGGGCAAGTTGCCAACACCAGTTATCAATTCCAACTGCAAACATTCTGTGGGTCTTGTGTGTAGCTATGCTACATATATTGCTCTGTTTCTCTTAAAGGGCAACATATTGCAAATAACAACAATGTTTACAGTATGTTTAGTAACTATGGCAACCACAGGCTGCTGAGTTTAAAAACACAGGATGTATTCCATGGCAGATTATTTGCTATGTCCTTTTATCAGACACTGTGGGGGTAGTAATGGAGTATTACAGTATTGCAAAGTACTTTCACGGAAACCCCTAAAAAAAAGATTTGGATAAATCTAGCAGTGTGGGGGTTCCTTAAGCACTGTGTCTCACTGATGTCCATATGGAAGTTGGTCAGCTGGCA
Organism: Parus major; assembly: GCF_001522545.3. Taxonomy (NCBI): domain Eukaryota; kingdom Metazoa; phylum Chordata; class Aves; order Passeriformes; family Paridae; genus Parus; species Parus major. The sequence goes on from NC_031778.1 coordinate 7,228,061, forward strand.
AATGAAACACTTAGGAGGCAGGCATTCTGTGTGAGCTCTGCCCCCAGACTGCTCTGTGCTAGACATTGTTTCCATTACACAGTGAGGAAATGCACTGCTGTGGGCTGGAGGGACTGGGAAAGGCTTTCACCCCTTGATATCCATGAGCATTCAGTGTCTCAAGACTATTTCCCTGAGTGCAGGAATTTAAAAGGTGACCATTAGAACAGGCATTTTCAGCTCTGCCTTAGGTTCCTAATACAAAGGTGCCCATAATCAAAGGTTGTCACAAGATATAACAATTGGAATGAAAACATTTACAGTACTGAATCTGAGGTGTGCAGTTCACTAAAGTTTTCTCTGTATATTATAGTCATAAATGCCTGGTGTTACACTGGCAGATCCCATCTACATCTAATCAAGGCAGTTCTGTTATGCCTGGTACTGGTCTTTGAATTTCCTGAATACTTGTAGTGATAAGACATAAGCTCTGGGTGTTTCTGTGTGTTTTGCAAAAACTTATGTTTACATTGTTGGTGGTATTAATTTGAAAGATTCCAAAGTCATGCATTACTTCTGATAAAGCATTAAAAACAATACATTTTATAGCTGCTTGAGGACATTTTTTTTTACCAAATATTCCTATCCAGTATTAAGATCTGAATATATCTATAAGAGCAGAATTACAGTCATTGCTATGGAAAAATGGATCAAAATATACATTCTGGGAGGGGAGTATTGTAATTTAGGTTTTTTGAATCTTACTACCTGGGAAAGCTGTGGTTATCAAGGTGCTCAGTATTTGCCTTCTTGTCAAATAGAGACCAAAGTCTTAAATAATTTTAGAATTCATATTTTACGTTAACATCTTTTTATTCATGGTTTCTTATTATAGCTCTTGCTGATACTATAAATTAAAAAAAATTCTTAGGGATCCATCGTTAATGTTCTCAGTCCCATTTACTTTGTAAAACCATAATTTCAGTGGAACAATTAGACAAACAAAACATTCCTATCTGATTATCAGAAGAATGAGAAAATTTTGTGTCACAATCCTATAATCAAATGCATCAGATCAATAATGTTGGTCCTGCATCTGTTCCGTGTTCTTAGCTAGGCAATGTTCTATCTTACCTATTGATGGAATGAGAAGTAGGTAGATATATTGTGGTTTTGGTTTTGGTTTTTTTGGGTTTTTTTGTTGGTTTGTTTTGGTTTTTTTTGTTTTCAAAACACCTAATGTGAAGGGCCTCACATTTGTACATACTAAAATCACACATGGTGTTAAATAAGAATGGATGATGAACATAAAATAGAGCAGCTGATCTGGAAGATTGACAGCTGGATTTTTTTTCAAACAATAAAATCCTTAATCAAAGCATTCAGAGAGATGAAGAATCAGAATTCTGAGAGATGAGTTCCTAAGATACTGATGATGGGCTCTGCCTGCAAACAGCTGCAGAGGAGGAAATTTTGTTTCAGTATTAATGATTATTAATATGGCAAGAACAAAAATGACAACAAAACCACACCCTACCCCACTCCACTCACTTCCACTGTGTTTAAACCATGGCTTTTATTCAGGTTTCAGGTGTCCAAGATCAAGACTTGAAGCCCAAGCATCACTCCAGAAGACAGCTCTTCCCTGTGCCTCATTTCATAAGAAAGTTAGCAGATGCCCATGTTCATATGCACAAATCTGCCTCAGACCAAATACCTGTCTCCTGCTCGAACTCCACCCTCCCTCTAGTGAAAGGTCAGAGTTAACAGGAGGTTCTGAGCTCAGCAGAGCCACCAACATCTCAGCCAGCAGTTGTAGTGTGTTTAAATTGAAGAAAAAGCATTAGCCTCCTTTTAAGCATCCTCTGGTAGCTAAAATGGGTTGCCCAAGAAGCTGAACAGTTCACTGTTGCCCTCAGGCTGGAGACATTTAAATTCCCACTGTTATCTCTCAGGGGAGAGCCCTGATGTAGAGTTAACAGCTATTTGGGTCCAAGTAGGGCATTCTTTTAAAGCACTTTTGGCATCCAAAACAATTCTGCTTCTATCTTGTTGAATCTAGGTCACTGTGCAACAAGCAATGCAATATTTAAAAGGGGAACAACCAGCAGGGATGTGTTTGTGTTTAAAGTACCCAAGTGAAAGCAGCAAGTCCTTGCTGGCAAGCCCTGACAGCAGGACTGATTTCTGTATTTTACATTAGACAGTTATTGGAGAAAAATGGGAAATAGCTGTGATAACCATGGTCTAGAATCCGGAGGTATGTCTGTGCTCAGCGTTTCATACTGGAGACCTCTAACCAGCACCGGCTTTGGGAGATTTAGGTGCTTTACCAAATGTGTAGAAAGCCTAAAAATCTCTTGTGGTTTTGGGTTTCACGTTGGAGCCAACTTCCTTAAGTACAGACTTTGCGATGCCTAAACTGCAGGCAGTGGAGACCTTTATTGGCCCTGGCCTCGTGCCTTCCTTGTGAGATGGTCATGGTTTTATTCCCAGCAGAAACCAGGTGTGTTTACATCTGTGTATTAAATTCCAAGTCAAAGAGGTTATGGGAGAACGTATTCCCCAGATATCCTACATTTACAGAACCAACCCTGACTTAATTCATTCATCTTTAAAAACAGCGGATGAGGAAATGTATTGACGCAATATTAATTTTGCCATTATTTACCACTGACATCATTATGTGTATATATAGATAGTAGAATAAACATTAAAACACTGGTTACCCACGTTATTAAAAATCAGTCTATTGATAGTAAGGAATAAGTACTGTCAATCTGTGGGATCTGAACTGCAGTGTGTAGGCACAATTCCATCCTTATTTCATTCCAACATTTTTAAGAATTGTATCTCAGGTTACTTGAGGGGTTATAAAACCAAGGAACTGTAATACAGATCCATTGTGAGAGTTGGTAGAAGAAGTAGAATATTGATTAGGAAAAAGTGCTCATTTTTTCGAAAGCTGCTCTTTTCTGCTGATGAACCCTACTTCTACATTAAGCCATTTCAATGAACTGATTAAAGGCCACTAATGTGTGAGAGTGGTGTAAAGCACTGCAGCATCATTTTCCAGCTCTCCCGTGTGCTTTACTTTTTACTGTTCAGCTGTGAAGTCTTGCTAATTCATTGTGTGTTTCCATCACAGCACAGCAACCTCTGAGTTGGGTCAGACAGAGCATCCAGCCCTGTGCCCTGTCAGTGACGGTGACCAGGGGAGGGTGCTGGAGGGAGGGCAGCAACAGGGACACAGTGGCCTTTTCCAGCAGCCTACCAGGCTACAAAAAGTTTGAAGGTTGAGGATTTTCTGATCATGGATGCATTTATTTTTTTGTTGTTGCTGTTGTCATTGTTCTGAGTGAGGGGTTTTTTTCTCTCCACTCTCATAGGGTAAATTTTTCCAAAAGCATTAAACAGCCAGCAGCTGCTGCAATACTCAGCTCAAACCTCCTACCTAGGCCAAGGGCTCCTAAAGAAAAGGTCTGACCCAGGGGCTGTGTATGGGGCTGAGTAAGGGCTTGTATGGGGCCGGCTCTTGCACAGGACAGCACAACACAAAACTGAAGCACCATTTACACTGTCTGATTACACTGTTCTGGTTTCTGGGATTTACTTGACACGATAAATGATAATCATGATTCAGAGAACAGCTGAAACATGGAAGTAAACTGAGAGCTGTTACCTCAGTGGCAGTACATGTCACTTGTGCTTGTATCTCCAAAGAGCCTGAGTAGAGGCACTGCTGAAATTCCAGGGGATGGATACTGGATTCTCCCAAGCACATGAAACAGACACTGGGAGATCCCTGAGTGTGTAGCAATGTGTATTCTTATTTTTACTTTGGGGTTAAAAACCTTGTGATACTGTGACCTTTTGACTGGCCCAGTCCAGTAAGTTTAGCCTTTTAAGGAGCTGGAATTTATGCAATTTATAAACTATACACCTTTCTTTCCTCAAGTATAGCAGCAGTATATATACTATAGCAGTTCAGGGTCTGTGGACAGGAAAGAAGAATTCATTCTGCCTTTCATTTCCTTTTGAGAATGTATAAACGAGGCCTCTGTTTTGATTTTATTATTTAAATTTAGTACAAAATTTTCACTGAGCATGAAGCTGGAATAGTAATTCATACCTTTAGCAAAAGAAGCCATCATTGCTAAAAGTCTGAGTGACTCATGCTTTATGCTTCTAATTCCATAGGCCCTATGAACAACTCCACTTTATTATGCTTTCACTACCAAAAACTTGAATGGTTTCTAAGAAAAAGTGTCATAATGTTATAGTGTGTATAAAAAATTCCTGTAATAGTGACTCTCTGGACTTTTCAGCATGGCATCAGGATTGTCACCTGCCAAGAACACTTCATTTAATCTGATTTGTGTAAATAACTTCAATGTAGTCAGGAGACATTGTGACCTGCTAGTCCAGGGATTTAGAGATCAGGACTTGACCTTTTAGAGCCCCAAATCCATAGAATAACCTGTGGAGAACAGCTCTTCCCTTTAAGTTCATTGAAGACTAAGTAAATGGCAGCTTAGCCTGAAATCTCCCCTGAAAGAAAAGAAGTTTTAGTTCTACATACTGTAATTACTTATCTATGAACTTTTGCTGTCCATGGCAGAGAGCTTGAGAATATTAAAACCCAGCAGAAAGAAAACCTCCTGCCAAACATCAGAGAGGTGGGAGACACCTGGAAGTGCCTCCCCAGGCCCTCCACCTTACCCCAGTGTGTTCTAGGAGCACAAGGAGATTTGACACATCACTCCTCTGTTGATGAGGGTGGATGACCATTGTATGCCAGATGAGACAATAATAAATGAGGAAAGGAAAAGACTCTGAAAGAAAACTAGCTCAGAATTCTTTGCATTTTATGAAGAAGCTCCTACATCATAATTTGATGCTGAATTTTGACTTATTGTCAGAGGTGGAATTACACCACAAAAATAAGGTGATTTGTGAAAAGAGACTCATAATGGTCATGTGTTTGCTTTGTTGGTTTTTTCAGACAGATGAACAAGACTTTTTATCACTTACAGTTAATCACGTGTGGCTGTCTATTACATTATTACAAACATATGTGGGACTCCTAGGTTTTGAGGAAAAGATATTTCTCAGTTCCAGAGGGTAGAGGGAATTTTGTCAGCTTAAGCATCATGACAGATCTCTGAAAGCATGACATTTCTATTAAGGAAGAACTATGTCTAAGTCTTTCTTTTTTTTTTTCCAAGTACTTTGATGATGAATGCAGCCTAGGCACAATGGTGCAACTCTTAAGCATCCCCACTCCCACCTATCCCTCTGAATTTTCTCATCTCTCTTGTGTCTCTCCTCCCATATGTACTCCACAGCCAATCTTGGAATAAGCTGCTCACTTGCAGCTACTGCAGCACCCAGGGAATCGCTCACAGATGCAGACTCCTCATATTGGGAGGATTTTCACTGCTGGGTTTCAGGCAGCTCAGGAAATAGACTGGGGTCTAATTTTATGCATACCTATGTAATTCCATAAACTGAATAACATTTTTGCTTTCTTGTACTAGATAAGGGACTATGCTCTTGTTATTCTGCTTAGAAAATTCCCTGGACTCTTCAGCTATATCATATATTGTTTTTATTAGATAAATTGTACCTATGTGCACCTTCATTAGCAAGATTTTTGAAATACCTCAGTTCCCTTTTATTTAATTAAATCCTCGTTGCTGCTATGTAAGTTATGCTCATTGCAGTGCCAATTAGTCCAAATATACTTTAGGATTTTCAGGTGTCACCCCTCTTTCCCTGACAGGACAGAGAATGAAATCACAATCTGAAACAGTGGGGAAAAAATTAACAATAATGATAAAAACCTAACAAACAAAAGCCCCCAGTTGCTATGCTGACTTTTGAGACACGAGGATCCCTTGGGGGATAGTGGGGAACAGAAGGGTTAAGCAGGAAAGCTGAAATAGTCTCTGCAGTCCTTATTTTCTGCTTGACTCCAGAGGCACTGCAGACAGCTATTGCAGATTGAGGCAGATTTGTAATTTGCCTCTTGGGTCTGGCAAGGATTTAAGGAGCACTAACCAGTCTCCTATGGGGTATCCAGTCTCTCTAACTAGCATAAGCATAATATGAAGGCCAGGTCCTCAAAGATGCATAACCATGACAGGAAAGGCATGCTGAAATACCCTTAAGCTGAGGTCCATACTGTATGCTTTTAAGTCTTTAAAAAAAGAAAAAGAAAAAAAAAAGAAAAAGGAAATTCAGTATGTGCAATATTGGCTAGAAGTTCACTATTCCAGTATTGGAGAAGAGTGATCATAGAGCCTGATGCAAAGAAAGAAATTTTCCAAATAAAACCTAAACATGCTGGCAGAGTCCTCTGCAGGGCTGTGCTTGAGCCTCTGTGTTTCCTGTTCTCTGGTGCTCTGTGAGAAGAGGATGCTGATGTGTGCCCTGGGGGCTGGGGCTTGCTCCTTGGTTCTTCCCCAGGTTACTGGATTTCTGTCACCTGGGGAAGAACTTGAGCACAGCTGCTGGGAATACATTGCCCATTCAGGGCAAAGTGACTAGAAGAAAAGAGACAATATCAACAGTCTGGATGTTTCTCAGAGATGTGTTGAAACATGGCTGTTTAAACTCTCCAATGATGTGTGACCCAGCTGAGAAGCTCTGGAGAACAGAGAGCAATTTTTTCATTATTGCTAGAAGTGATAACAATAACATATACAAACTTGATTGCTTTGGGTTCAGCTTTCAATAATACAAATATTATACAGTACAGGTAATAGGAAATATACATCTTGTTTAAATATTTGGTCAATATAAATAACTAGCATCTTTCTTTTACAATAATTATTTATTGAAAAGTGCAGTTTGTTGTTTTAGGTTTTGTATTTGCCTTTTTCTTTTTCTTTAAATAAATAGATTTATATATAAATGCTGCCTTAAGCCTTGAGTGGGAGAATCTGAGGCTTGTAATAGACCTGAGATAGGATCAGTTTTGACTCTGTCATTTTGCCTACTGATAAGGTGACTTTTTTCAGTTGACTCTGACAGCTCCTTATGTGTAAGCATCCGCTTCTCACTTCTACCAGGAGCAGATTCTCGTACAGCTTTGATTTTTCTGCTTGTGAGGCATATTTTCTCATGGTAAGTCAGGAGCAGACATGCTGAAAATTGCCTTTTCCAACTGGACACAGCCATATAAATAATTGGCATGGTGCATGGCAATTATCACTTCAAACTCCTCAAAAAGTCTCACTTCCCAGAGTCTGAAAAGCGAAGATCTGCCATTCTCTTAATGTGCTCTCTGTTTAACTGCAAGAAATCCATCTGCTTTATGGAATTTTGTCTGAATTTCAGCAGTATCTTAAAGACAAAGTTAGAGTGGGATTTTGTGTGTGTGTCTCTGGTTTGTTTTGTTCTGCTTTTTTAAAAGAAAAGAGCAGACAAGAAGGCAGGAACACCCACAATTTTACATCTCTTCTTATTTGATTAGATGTAGGAAACACTGCATTTTTGCTTCCCTTCCTTTAAATTAATTTCAATCTACATGATTTATAGGGAGGTTATTTCAGGGAGATCATCACTGGAAACTACATATCAAAATTAATACCATTTTTCCTGAATAATTTAACCCAGTAAATGCTGATACTTCTTAATCTTTGCATGAACAGTCTTCCAAGTTTCTGTGTGGTCACAGAGGATGGGAAGGAAAGGGGCAGAAATGGAGTTTGCAATTGACACCTGTGTTTCCTCGGTATTTTTCCATTTTTTCTCAAGAAGTAGTACTAGGAGGGGCTGTGCTGTTTTCAAGGCTTGCCTCTCAGCAAGAAATTCTTCATAGACACATGCTCGGGCTGAAAGGAGTTCTGAACACCTTGCAACAACAGTTTTAACATTAATTTTGGGGTAAATGTGTCATTTTAATCATCCTTAAAACAGGTGTTCTGAAAACATGAGTATCTAATGACCTACCCTGACTGACATTTTAAATTCAGATTTTTCTAGTCTAACACATTGTCTGTGTAGATTCCTTTTCTGCTCTTTGTTACTTGCTGGTGATTCATTAAGTAATGTGATCAACATGAAGCATTCTGAAAAAAAAACAAATGCTCAGTTGCAAATCAGTTTATTAATCTCCTCTCATAGTTAGAAAAAACCTTTATCCTTTTTAGATGAGTAGGAAAAGTCTAATTCGAGGGGCTTAACATGTGCCGATTTGGTTAAAGAGCATATTCCTTTCTTCTGTGATGAATACTGAGCTTGAGTAAAATCCAAACTAATCTTTACTCTTGTTTTCCCCTCTTATCACATAACAGACAAATGTTTCCTGCAGCTACTGTGTCATAGCAGAGCATCTGCCTCTGTATGAACCAACTGCCAGATAGCCCTAGCAAGCAGTCAATTTATGCAGTTGACAGGTTTAGTGCTTTATCAGATATTTGCTCAAGGACAACTTTATTATATGCAAATCATTGACATAAATTGGGGGAGAATGAATTTATTAAGGGGTCTAAATTAATCTTTCACCATTTTGTATGTGCATTTTTATTATGTAATGTATTTACTTCTGGAATATTCATTTGTCTGAGAGCTCTGCTGTATCTACAGAATTTGTCAGGGTTGGGTTAATGTTGATTTGTGTTTTGTATTTTATAACAGGCTCTACCTTAATGCTGGTCAGAGTTCAGAGAACATGGGCTATAGAGAGCTTTGGCTTGAGACAGGGAGTTAAAAATTCATACATGACTTTACTGGACTTGAATTTTTAAAGTGTAAGATGGAAAAAATTCAGATCCCTACTCATGGAAGCAAAAGACAGTCACCTGCTCTGAAGAACTGATTCACTCCCTGTCAGATTCTGTTTAACTGACTGGGAACTGTTTTTTATTTATTAGTAGAGAAATGCTAAATAAAAGATGTGAAAAGGACCCCAAACACACCCTCCTCCAAAAAACCAACCAACCCAAAACCCCCAAAAAAGGCAAAACCACCCAAACCGAAACAATAAAATCCCCTGCCACAAACATAAAAACCCCCACAACAACAACATCAACCAAGGAAGAACCCTACAACACCTAAACAATGAAATTGGAATAAATATTTACAGGAGGATTTGGGGGTTGGGAGTCTACTTTGTTTTGCTTGGTTTTTAGTCTCATGTTCTTTCTTCTTCCCCTTTTTGGTTGTACTTTATGTACCCATTCCTGCTGTCAGGTCAGGCTTTCACAGATAACCACAGCAAATGCATTCGTGTTGCCTTCCTCAGTGATGACATCAGGATCTGGACACTTTTCTGCAGCAGAGGAGTCAATATGTCTTGTGCATTTTTTATTTATTCTTTTTTTAATTAAGAAAAGAAAATTTATCCTGACTCAGGAATAATGACATGTCTAACACCTTAAGATTTTGAGATGGGACAAGTCCACGTTTTTCCCAGCTCTGTTTAGTACTAGATAAAGTCTATGACTTGATAAACTTGTGTTCAAAATTTGGATGAACATGTTATTTGCTATATTTTTGCTACAGCCCTCATCAAAAAATTGGGAGTAAAAATAAGGTTTTGGATGCACGACCACACTGAAAGCTGTTGGATGCTCAGGTTTCTTGTTCATTGGGCAAAAAATTCTTAGATGTAAGCTTGTAAGAACAAGAAAACAAAATAAGGAATCCAATTTACCTGAATTTGCAATTATAGGTCCATAATGACTTATACAGACCAAAAATGACTTTTGTATCTTCTCTGTTTGAGAAACTTCTACTCCCTGTCTTCTGCAACTCACATGGAGCTGGCAGAGTGTTCAGTTGTGTCACAGGGGGCTGAGAAGGTATTCCATTCCTTTCATCTGAAATAACCAAGGTTTGCTGACTTTCCTGTATATTAGAAGACACTCAGTAATTTCCTCATTCTGTTGAGGAAGTTGGTTTAAAAAATATTAATTTTCTTAGAGCAAGGCAGTCACTTACAATGCATAACTGTGTGTGTAGCACAGGGGAGAGATTCAATAATTCTCTGAAGATTTGTGTTTAGAGCCTGGTGAGAAAAAGGGAAAATAACTTGGAAAAATTATTTTTTAGTTAGCTTTACTGTATGATTTGTGAGTTGTACCAAAAGATTTTCATTTTTGAAATTAGCAGTACTGCAGTTGCTGAAATATAACAAATTCTATTCTTTATAAAATTTTTAAAAATTATTTGAAACAGTCTGTTGCAAGTTCTGTTTTGAAGTTTTGGATAAAAGAATCATAGTACGTAAAACTGTAATTTGAGTCAGATAACTTGTCAACATCTTGTGCCAAAACCATTTCATTCATTTTGGAGTTGTCAAAGTGAGGTTTTAAAGAGTTTTCACATATTTTAAGGGATTTTTTTTTTTCTTCCCTGATGGATTACTCTGTTTTCTCAGTCATCATTTATGATACCTTATATACTCAAGTACTTTACTCAACACATATGGGGAGAAAATAATTATTAGAGATCTTTCTTACCTTGATCTTACCTTGCCTTTTTTGCAGGCAATTATTATAATGACAGTATTTATCCTTCATAACACTCCACTTTTAAAAAATGAAAGGGATGCTGGATTTCTCTGTGTTAGATGGACTCAGAAGGTTTTTCTTAGTTGTGGAATATCTCCATAGGATTTACTGCATTGAATTACAGAATGCTCGAGGCTTCTGTGTCCATCTTTGAGAAAAAAATTATTTCATGGGTTTGATATTCTGTTTTTAAGCAGAGATATCAATATGAAACAAGAAATAGGTACATGTTATACTGGATGTGTCCAGAGCTCTCTGAAAATTGAAAGTTTGAAAGCTCTGGTTAAATCCTGCTGTAGTGTTGCCCTATCTCAGGGTATTGTTAACATAATTCCTGAGTGGGTGAGTTATTCTGATAAACAATTATTGATAGGGCCATGGATTCATGCCCTATTTAGTAGAAACAAAAACATTCAATGGAAATGGGACTAAACATTTGATAATATTCAGTGGCACATAACTCACAGACTTTCTATGCTATTTGAGAATGGGACTGCAGAGATTAGGGAAACACAAAGATATTTTATGGAGCACCTCATGTGCCATACCAAGGATAATCTCCTGTTCCTCCTGGAAACAGAACAATAAACTCTGTGGAGGTGTCTAATACTGATAGAAAGGACCTGGCTTGGGTGTAACCTTTCCAAGAGGTGGGTATCACACATGAGGTATGTGATTCTGGCACCTGGATCCGTTCTGCAGCTCTGCTTTGAGGTTGGGCTCACAATAACTCTTGAGAGCTCTGCGTTCATGCTCCTGTGAATGGAGAGCACTCTTGGCAGCAGCATCAGGACACACAGCAAGGACACTTTTGTGCACTAAGTTTTTCCTCTCTGGCTCCTGAAGAGATCCTGCAGGGTTCTTGCTCCTTGAGTTTTTCCCTTTGACCCAAAAAGGAAATAATCCTTATGTGCATCCAACACAGCGTCCCTGTAAAGCTGGAAGATTAACTTCAGGTTTAATGTGGGCTGATATTGGTGAAGGATTATATGAAAGTATAGAAAGATTTGTGCTTCTATTTTCTACTTTGCTTCATTCCAGCCACGTATAAATTTTACCTTTGGACGTGTGTGCTTTTAGAGTGTCAGGGAGATCCTTCTCAAGCAAAAAAATATCTGAGCTACCTGTCAGGGGTTTTAAATAGCTTTTGTTGAGCAAGGTGATACACTGAAACAAGCGCTCTGTGAACTGTATCCTTTGCTAATGTAAATCAGAAAAGTCAGAAGGTTCACATTTCTCACCTTAATACAAGTACTATCCTTGTTGATCAATATGTAATAAACCTCAGATGTTCATTGAAATTCTTTTTCCATGCCAAATCTTGATGTCATGTTGTTTTGCCAGTAAGCATAAATGAAATTTATCGTATATAGGGCTTTTCAACTTCTTTATGTTAGAAAAAAAATTCTATATATTACTTCTGGGTATAAAATGTATATTGTGTATATGTACACAATATACAGGGAGTTCTAGTAGGAAAGTGTCTATCTAAATATAAATAGTTATTTTGTTTTTTTATTGCTTATAATTCTATGCAAATTCTCTGGTTTTGAAGGAGAAAGGTCACACCCCCTTCCCTTTCCCAAAACTTCATGATTCCCAGCTCAATGGAATCATTCAGTGACACGAAGATTTTTGGTAATGCCTGATTTTCTCATATTAATTCTGTGTGTCAATTAACAGATTCAGATTCTTCAGAGTAAACCTTACAACTCTGTGAGTGATAGATTCCTGCTGGTGGTTTATGACAGAATAGCACTACTTTTTCAAAAATTCTTTCTGCTATTATACTGCCACTCTTTAATGACAACAGGACATCATCAGTCAAATGAAAGTTCTCTGCGTGTCACTTAAAAAAAATCCTAATTTTAATAAAGAGAAGGAAGTAGGGCTTAGCAGGGGAAGGCAGATGGTAAGTTGATGGAGCTATTCAGTCTAAAGTCTCTTGAAAATACTGTTTTTCAAGCCATGAAGGGTGAGGTTGAAATGCATTTTAATTCCAATTTGAGAAATCTTGATGCTGTAGCATTTCCTGTACAAAGCAATGAAACAATATCAAAAAATTCAAATCCAGATATTTAATAATCTCTCTTCTGCCTTCTTCCCTTACCTTCCTTCTTGGTCTGAAAGACAGTAGTTATTTCCTCTGACATAACAGTAATAGTATTACAGTGTAATAACAGTATTCTCCATAGAGTGAGGATCTCATAAATTGGTAATTTGATACATGTGTGCATTAGTATATATGTTTGTGTGAAGATAATTTAGAAGCAATTGTCTTCCTTTTTAACAGTTTTCCAGTAACCTTGAAGTCATATAATGTCATTTTCTTTTTTGGTTCAGTATATTTATATAAAGAAGCACTAAAGTACTGCAAAACAAGTGCTGAAATTGAAGGGAGAGATAGAAAGACAAATTCTCTTCCTTCCTCAAACATTTTCAAAAGGAAATTCTTACTGGGAAAACAGAATAATAGAAGAACATGATTAGGTATAGCAGGAGATTGAAAGTGAGGAAATGTAAATCTGGCATCAACACTGGCTGGGAGGAAAAATCAATTAACCTGTACAAGTTAAGAAGTGGTGAAAGGATTGAAGGGGATTCAGGTTCAAAGTTGCTTGTCTTATTCCCACTATTGAGTACTTCTAGAGAATGTCAGAGGCAAAAAAAAGGTGAGTATGAAGAGGAAATAAAGGAAACAAAGAAAAAAAGAGGCATATCTAATAAAAAGTGAGTTATCTAGTCAAATAAACATAATACAGAATAAACTACACTGAAAATTACTTCATCAGAGCCTATTTCCATCCAGGGTTTCTGAAGTGATCTCCTAAACCTTATGCTGAGTTTTTTGTTGAAAACTGTTTTGAAAGGTTAATAAAATAGGAGATGTTTTCATAAATGTTTGGTCAATTTGAATAGATTGCTTTTTCTTTGGAAGCAATAGGCTGCTTACAGAAGAGCTCTAATACATTCCAACCATGTGTTTGCGCCCAGAATTCAGGCTAATTACTTTTCTCTTATGCTACTGTGAGCTCTTAAACAATCTTTTAAAGTAGGTTCTTAGTAGAGAGCAGAACTTGCTCAGAAAAATGGATTTTTTGAGACATCATGAAATTATGAAGACCATAAAGGAAATAGGAGAGAAAGTATAATCTAGACTCTTAATTAATAACATTGTATCTTCTCTTTCACTATTGAACCACTATTGATCAGTGTAATGGCAATATAAGGAATATGTATGCATTTTGTGGGGTGTGGTACACATTCTGTATTTCTACTGAAGACTTGACTCAAGCCTGTAGTCCAAAAGGCTGAGTTTGAATAAGTAAGGCAAAAAAAGCATAAGTAATGAGGTGCTGGATTAATGCAATGATGAAACAAAACCACCACTTTAGCCACTAAACTCTGTCAATTTGCAATTTCTGCATTGATTTAATGACTTATGATTTATACAGATCTGATCATTGCAGATCCCCCTGCATCATCACATCATTCAAGACTCTGTATTTGAATGTCTCAGATTATTTTCAAGACTGTACTTTTGTAAAGATTTCTCAACCCAGCCTTGTTTGGGTCAGTGTTTCTTGTAATGTCCTAAATAAGGTTCCAGTCCTGCCCAGAGACCTGAGGAGGGCACTTATGCAGGCCCATTTTCAGAATTAAAGTCTGCATTTTATGCACAGTGTTAGTGATTTTTTCATGCACATAAAGCTTATTTTAAGGTTTTTTGATCCCATTCATTACAAACAAATAAATATATTTTCTATAGTTCCTAAAATAACCTTTTGTATTTTATATAGTGTAAAACAAGTTTATATTAAAATAATGGGAAAAAAGGGTAAGATACCAGGCCTCTTTCATACACAGAATGGGAAAACAATCTCTTCTCTTAGTGGCCTATGTTGCATAGGTGGCAAGTATTTTATTCTTGAATTACAAATGCTTGCTAACAGAAAGTGTTCAGAGCCTTTGTTTGGAGTGATTTCTTTGAAAGTTGTCAACCTTCCAATAATAAAAGGACTTGAACAAAACTATACCTCTGATACAGCTGAGCTGTAAGAGTTATTGGAAGACTAATTCAGATCTGTCATTTTCAGAATAATTTCTGATAAACTTCAGGGGGCTGATCTCAGGTCAACGTGGGTAAAATTCTTTTCTTAGGATGTGTGTGAATAGAGAAATTCTATTCAAAAAGAGGACAAAAGACAAACACTCATTCAGAATTTCAAAATGCAGCTACCTTCCATATATCAAATAAAATGACTGTGAATAATTCACTTCATGTTTGAAAAGTTCATAATTCAGGCTAACAACAGTATATTGATCAAATATTTATAACCTAAGAAGCATTTTTTTTTTTCTTTTTTTTTTTTTTTTTTTTCTCACATGCACCTCCAGCACCTCTACTAGAATTTAACTCAGTTATCCTGGTCAATATTTCTCTGGTCCAGAGGACAGCCTTTTAATCATTTAGAAATAAGCAGGAACCAGATAGCAAAACTACTCTCCCACATTTAGTTCTGTTGGCACACAAAGAAACTTTAGACAGAGTACTTCTGGTTTTAGCAGAGAACTTTTACCACTTACATAAACTCAGTACAGTTACAGTTGTGTGGGAGACTGAAAAAGCAATGTCACTAGGGTAAAATTCACCAATTGTTATTCTTAATTATATTTGCATGCATAATTCATAAATACTCTTCATAGGCAAGACAAAAAAAATACAAAATTGAACAGAAGTACAGAATTCTTCACAAAATAACTACAATATAATTAGGCAATATTATTTAACATGCTTATTACCTATGTGATTTTTAGTTACAAAGCTAAATAATGTCTCCCTTTGGAGGGAGTTAAAAAATATAGAAAAGGAGGGGTGGAGTGAAGAGAAAGAAAATCCTTGCTTTGCCTTATCCCATGTGGTGCATGTTTCTGTTCTAACAAGCTTCTCCTGCCAATAAATGTAAGAACAGAAGGTCAAACAAAAGGAGGGCCTGGGCTGTGCTCATCGTGTTCACAGGAGCTGCTGAGGTCCCTCCCCAAACAGCCTGAGGGTGCATTTCATCTTCCAGAGCAGGCTTGCTGGGCTGGGGGCTCAGTTCAGCACTAAGAGCCTCCCCCAGCTCCTCAGAACACACCTCTGTTTTCTCAGCACAGAAAGCTGCCTACTACATAAACTTGGCAATTTTATTCTAACTGCCTCCAGACGCCTCTAGATGTGGGACTGAACCAACTCCTGACCTCAGTCACTATGGTGGTTCCTATATTTTAATTCCTCATACCCATAAAGAATTAGCTACGTGACTACTGAACATATTTTAATCTTACTACATGGCAATTGTGAGAGGACATAGGATTGTCATGTGAATTGTAGAACTGATAAATTTTAATTTTCTTTATTCTAGCAGTCAAGCTGATACTCAAACCTGAAAGGGACCTTCTGAAAGGGACAAAGGGCTACCATTTATAAAATCTCTGATTTCAAAGTGTGCAGGAATATTGCCTGTACTGGAAAAAAATATCCTATGCTAATATTAATTCATAATCTATCTGTTTAAAAGATTTCCTGCCTTGCACTTCTGTCACCACAATGTAATCATCTGATAGTGTGTATGTACCTTAAACAACCATTAATTATAACCTGTCAGGGGTGTTATATTATTTACCTCTTGATAAAATGTAAATTGTGCCCAAGTCTTCCAGAATTGAAAATAGAATTAAATCCTATGGCTAGTAAATCAGAGCTTTAGGAAAGCCTTGCAGGTGTTTTTAAGTTAGCACAGTACTGAATTTACTTACTATATCAATGTAGGATTTAATTGAAAGCCAACTCAGACCATGTTCTTCTTCTCCCTAGTCTCAAATGACCAAATTTTTCAGTCTGTAATAACCCTACAATTAATTTTCAACAGCATGAAAACAATTTATTCTATCAAGATGATACACCTCCTTAGTCACAAACTGCTTAAGACTTCAAATAGCTTTGAAAGCAAAGGATTGGATAAAATTTTACTTTGAAAAGCAGGAAGAAACTCCACACTCAAGCACAATACACTAACTCAGAAACTGATCTCCCACTGTTGCTCTTCCCTAGCACTTGGTTGAGGCATGGATTTAATTTTCCAGGGTGGTGTACATTCCCCCTGAACACTGTTGTTGAGGGCTGTATCAAAGGGATCCTCTAATGCTAAAGCTCATATTCCTTATTCAGCAGAGCCCTCAAAGCAAGGAAATTCCTCAACCTCAGATCCAAAGATCCTGTTTGAAACATTAACTGGTCATTTGCACATCCCTTTGCTGGACTTTGTTCAGACTTCAAATATTCAATGTTTGGACCTTCAGCATTGGATTCTTTTCATTCAATGTTTCTCATAGTCTGGGACTGTCAGATTTTCATCTTGCTGGAAGCCCTTAGAGATCCTTTAGACCTTAGAGAATTAACAGGCTCCCCAGGCTGGCCCCTGCCCAGTGCTTCCCTCCCTGAGGTAACACAGAGATTGACAACCAGGGCATTTTGTTAGAGCTCCTGTCGAGCACTGCTGGGTCACATCCAGTCAGTGTTTGTGCAGATTTGGGATTATCTAGGGAGTGATTGTGAATATGATAGCACCAAATCTAATCTGAAGGAGGAAAGCAACTGGAGAATGCTGTAGGTACGTGAGTAGGTGACTTGGTGCATTGACCTGAGGTTGTCAATGCATTTCTCACTTACCAATGACCAAAATACTTTTGCTTGCCTCTAAAACATGGCTCTGAGCAGTGCTTTATTTGTACAGAAACATTATCACTTGCACAGGTTACCAGGTGACAGTGCTAACTCTGAAATGGGAACCCTGAAATGTACTGGAGTAATGAAAATAAAAATCTTAGTGTATCTACTTGTGGAAGCATTGTGGGCACCTCCACAGACTAGTAGAGTGACAATAATGGGGAAGCAAATGTTGAAAGATATGTAAAGCATGTGTCAGTCTATAATTTTGTGGAAACAAGATCATATTAACTATCATCTTTTAAAACAATTTTAAAAAAACAACCTACAAAGAATGTCTGTCATTATTTGCCTCAAAGTATGGCAGTGCAGAACAATGCATGTCTAATGGTATTAGAGACATTTAAAATCTGTCATAAAACAAGGAATTGTAAACAATGCCCTGCTTCCTTCAGGGATACACAACCAGGAAATTTCTAGAGGGATGAGTACTACTGATCTCTCATCCACCATGCTGTTAAGTACAATGAAACCAAATGGTGATAGAAACTGCTCCTGATTTAATTATTACAGTAGCTCTGATGTTTTGCCTGTAAAGTCACTTCTGCACCAATAATAAAGAGGAAAATTAGTTTAAGGGATCACAACCAATTGTTATGAGCATATTGGAAAGAACAAACTAATTCAGTAATGCCTCTAAAAAATATCTTCACAGATCATTCACTGGATTTATTTGGATTTGTTTGGGTTTTTTCTGTCTATGTTTGGTTTGGTTTGGGATTTTTCTAATCAGGCAGACAAACTGAACTTTTTAGATGAACAGCTAATCTTGAGAATGTGTAGAACATAGGTTAAACGGGGGAAGTTTAGGGAAGATTTGTAAATGTAAAAAAAAATGGGGGAGGAGAGGTAAATTTTAAAGGAGCTGGCTTAACTTCAATTTCTGTAAAAGCACTGAAAGCATTAGGCTATTTTTGAGCTCAAAATGGCAAAGCCAAAATCTTGATTAAAAATAAATTGTATTTGTGCTCACTGAAAGCCAGTGTACTATATATTGATAGAAATAAGCTGTTCATTCACCAAAAGAGGTAAAATTGGAAATCCTTCAGAACAGGAGCTGACAATTACAAGAAATCACACATAAATCACAAGTCACAAATATCATATTGTCACAAGGGAATAAGTATCCCCACAATATATCACAATAATTCCATATATGCAGTACCCAGTGCCATGGTATATTTTTCAGCCCAGGAAAGCCATGAAATTATTGTACTTAGCATTGGAAAGACTCTGCTGAGTCCAGGTCTGGGCACTCCACTGCAGGGAAATAGAAATTGTTTGAGCAAACTGAAAAGGAACTCAGTATAATTTTCACAGAAAAATGAAGAAAGGAAATAGAAATGTTTAGAATCAAGGAGGTGATGTGAAAATCTTTTCCAGTGTAGTATGCAGAGACATAGGGAATTTATTCTTCTTGTCTAGAATGGGTAAAATAAACAAACACGTTCTTAAAATATAGTAAGGAGGATTTAAATGAGACCAAGGAAAGCCTCCTTGTGAAAAATGTTATGGAGCATTTGACTAAATTGTTTTACCCCTCAAAGTTCTTCTTGCAGCAATGGTCTGTGTTCCTGTTAAGTGAATGAAGTAGTTATACATTGACATGTTTGTAATTTCGTGGATCTTTCAAATCCAAACTAAGCCCCTGGGTCTCTTACTCAGACTGTAATTTCAAATTCCCTCAAGGGCTCAGAACATATGTATAATATGTATAGTTTATATAGCCATCTTGTTTTACATCTTTTTAAATGTCTGAACAGAAACTGCTCCCAGTCCAAAATCTCCATGCAAATACCCTGGAAATTTCTGGAGAGGATTTCAACCCTGTATTCAAACTTGAATTATGCATCCTAAATCCCTATCTGATTTGGAGCTATTTTGTGCAAGAAAGCATTTGGAATTAATTATTTTTTTGCAGTTTTTAATTAGAAAAAGAATCTGACTGATTACATTCTCCCCTTCAATTAACTAAAATAATTTCACTTCTGGGCTTATACCTTGCATTCCAAATTGCAACTAAATGTGCATAGTAAAGCCTGATGGTAGGATCCCTAAAAATAAAGGTTCAAAACAGGAGTGTTCTGAGATTTTAAGCTACATGGGAATGAACAATAATGCTCCAATGTTTCAGGACAATCTAAGGTTCTTTTTTCTCCTCTATTTGTTCCCAGAAGAACACTTACTTTTATATAACACATGAATACCAAGATTTGTGGTGGGAATACTTCACATCTACAAATGGCTGTCCCACTGGGATTTGTAGCACTGTTTTAGATTTCTGTTTCCTGCTTCAGATTTCTGATTCAGTTTCCTGAAGTTTCACCATCACACCAAATGCCTTTTCAGAAGAGTTCTGTTTTAGTACTTTTCTGATTATACACAGCTCTCTTTATATACCTCGATTGGATTACATTGAATCACACTGTCAAATTAATAGAAAAACATGGTCTTGCCATAGCAAAAACATATGTATATAAAAGGCAGCAAGTCATCAGCACATACTAAATATGATTTGTTGTTTTAGAAAATAATTTGTTTATATCAAATCCTCTTGCATCCTTTTTTTGAGGATGAAGAGAGACGTTTCCATTCGTACTGGTTGAAAGTCAAGTTGGCATTGTCTGTGCCAAGAGGGAGCCACAGAACTCCGTTTGACACCTCAGAGCTTTTATAGTATATGTTTTATATTTATATCTTTTCTTCAGTTTCCTCTTCAATATGTTTTGTTCTGCTTCAGATTCCTTCAGTTTAAATAAGGGCTTTCAGTTTTTGTAGTTCAGAAAACCGCAGTCATCATCTCTAGGTCTGCAGATGCTCCGTATGCCTTGGCCATGCTGTCTCATTCTGCCCCACAGATCTAAGTCTGTATCTTTTCAGTCATTTCACACATCTAAAATTGCTGTCTAGTTCATCAGGTCACATCTTGGTTACTCTAAACCCCCTTTCTCTTGCCTGGAGAAATGCAATCTTGCTTTCTGCATATCTGAATAAATTCCTTTTTCTAGCTCATCATTCAGGTTTTGTATCTCTCCAATGACTTTCTATTGCATCAAAGAGAACTCCTCACTTTCAAGATTGTCACCCCACCCAACTTATCCTCATTTGTTCACACCAAACTATTTCATTTTTGAATCTGATCATTCTTTCTTTGTCAATATCACTGAAAACTTGAAGTATGTTTTGGATTTGTCTCATTGGGACATCATATTATCATACTTGGGAGTCACTCCCCAAAAACTGCTGAAGGATGTTCTTTAAGCATCCATTTCCCCTCAGAAATATTTGTCAAACATTAAACTTCCAGTAAGGTGAGAGCACTGGCTGATAATCGGAATGGGTTTCTTTCTAGCCCTAGAGCCTAATGCTAGATAGTGAATGATGTTGAATTCACTAAACCACCAAGCCAGACTTGTAAAAATTTTGGAAGCAAGGATTAATTTCTGTTTTGAACTTGAAGATCCCTTGGAAATGTGTCTGGGCACTAGAATAGTACAGAATATACTCAGTAGTGTCCTTGCATTATGATACTACAGCTATTAAATGATTATAAGAAAAATCAGTTAAACACTGGACATTCCATAGAGTGGTGTTTTTGGGATTTTTTATCCTTCAAAGCCTGCACTTTGTCAGGTTTTGTATGACAGTGGGATGTTATGATATCTGTGCTGTAATGCTCTTGTCTCCTTTTATTACTCTGGCTCAAAAAAGACAACCTGATCATAATGTCAATCAAACTGCTCTTCCTGCTAATTGTGTCAAAGTAATGATTTTGATTTAAATAAAAAATAGGCAAAGAAAAATTTGATGTAAGACCTTCTAAAACTGATTTGAAATTCTGTGCTCCACAGTGAGAGGCATTATTCATTAGTGAACTGATATGGAATAATTACACTGTAAGGACCATGTGAAACAGAGCACATGTAGCATTGGTTGACATAGAATTGATGTCAGAAGATATTAAGTCATCTTTATTTTTTGGTAAACATCTGCTGGGACAACTGAAATTGAGGTTTGGGGAAAATATCAAATATAACTGGAAAGATCAGATTGGATTTCACAGTATTACAGAGCATGCTCCTCAGGATCAAGATTTTGAAAAAATAGACTGTCCTAAACCCAGCAGGAGTAAGTTTCAGACTGGTCATTTTTTTCTTTTCTCTCTGTTTGTTTGAGGGTTTTTTTGGTTGGTTGGTTGTTTTTTTTTTAACACCCATGGTATGCATTTTAGGATACATCTCTAAGTTCACATCATCGTTTGCTGATCTATCTTAAAAGACAGAAGCATATGTATCTGATTTACACATTAATTTCAGGAGAAAAATATGCAAGACTTTAGAAAATATAAAATAAGGAAAGTATATTCATTTTTTGTTAATTGCATTAATGACAAATTTCTGAAGAGCTGCAGATTATAATTCTGCTTGAGGCTTTAGTGTAGTTGAAACCCATTGAATTCAATTAATAAAAGAAGAAATATTTGGCATGAATTACATTAATTTGAGTTTATAAACGCTCCCTGTAAAAATAAGCATGTACCAATTGTTTTAATAATGATTAAGCAGTAACAAAGAGAGTGTAGTAAACAATTTAAAAAATATTGTCTTCAAGGAAAAGTTATGATTTAGTTCAGAAGTTCCTAGGAATGCTGACATTTCATGCTGGATAAAAGCAGGCAATCCCATATCCTATTCTTGAAGTGACCCAACCAGATTCTTTGGAAGGGCCTATAACAGGCAGACACCCCATGGTTCATCTTCAAACACGTCTAAATCCTGATCCCACCAGACATTTTGCTTCAGGGCATAGTCAAGTTGCAATCTGTCTTCCAAAATATATAGGTTGTTCTCAATTATAGCAACTGTTGATAATAATCTGCTATCCACATGTATGTTTGTAGTAGTTTTGAATCTCAAGTTTTGTCTTCAGTAGTTTTTGGAGTAAGTAGACTTTGTCGTTCCATTTTGCTTTCAGCATCCCCATCAATTCTTTCAGGTGTCCATTTGTTGTTATAAACACAGAAAACTGACTTACTTTTGCTGAAATATTTTGGATTTATTTGGTTTATTTCTGTATCATGTAGACCCCCTGTGTCTTCACTGTTAAAGAGAATAAATCCAGAATATATCCAATACAAACAAACCAAATACAACCTAAACAAGATAATATAAACTTTGTAATTGTTCTCTTAAGGCCTGCCAGGATTGCATGGAACATGTCATCTGTTTTAACAGGGGACATAATTATTTAAGACTCCCAAACTCTTAAGATGTATTCACCTGTAGAAAAGTCTGTGTTCATTTAGCAGAGCTGTGGAAAATTCCTTTGACATTTTCTGTTGGAAATAGCATAAATACGCACACATGTGCTAAAGTAATTTGTTGTAGAACTCTACAAATTATATATTTTCTTCTGTGCTTATCTCTTCCCAAGAAATTTTCCTCTTTTTGTTTTGCTCTCCAGTCTCCAAGCAATTTGATATTCCTCAGATTGTTAATGTCTTTGCACATCAGCTGACTTTCTAAACACCTTATTAGATTTGTGGTATGAAGCATTCCAAGGAAAATATAAGGGAGAGAAAGCAAAAACCTATAAATTTTTACTGATATAAAACAATGCATGGGAATAAGGGGGAGCCATAAATCTGGAAAAAATAAAATTAAACTCAGATAACCTGGGGTAATTTAGAGTGTCTTTTTCAAAACCAGATGAACTGATGGTTGTTCTCACAGGATGCACTGAGCTCTGTGCTGGGTTGGCAAGATTTTAGCAATATGACACTTGTTTTTCTAGACAGAAACTAATTAACTCCTCACTGAGACTTACAAGAAGTTTTATTTAATAATCTTTGGGACAATTGCTCCTAAAAGTAGTAATCCAAAGGGCTGAACACATTGCATCAGAAAGTAGAAAGAGAGCAGATTTTCAGCACAGACAGGTCCCACCTAAGCAGTTTTAGCCTTCTATGATCAAATCTGCATTTTTACCAGCTTTGGAAAGGAAGCAGCAGGCAAATTAAAGGTGCAATGATAAAATATTTGATCCAATATGAGCTGATCCAGAAACTCAGTGCTGCTGAGGGGTAGTTGGGCTCATTCTTGATCTTACCATAGTCTCCTTTATGGGGCCACTCTGGCACTCATGTGACCTCACAGTGAGATTCTTCTGTCCCACCACATAAAAAACTGTTAACTCTGCTCCAAGAGTCATGTTCTTCCAGCAGCAGCAGTCTCCTCCAGCTTCCTTTCAAGTAAGAATGGAAAGCTCTGAGACCTTCTTCAGCTGCTAATCCCTGCCTCCAGTTCTGGTGTGTTTGCCTTTTGCATTGCTGGGACAGGGACTGGCTGCCTACTCGGTCTCCTCTTCCACAGTGAGGTAGAGATGAGTGAAGGAGGCTGAAGGAGAGAAGTAGAGCAGGAGCCCTGATGTAGCAGTTTTCAAAGGCAGGTTTTAGCCTAGGTAGTTTTAGCCTAGGAGACAAGCTGGGATGGGCAGGGGAGGAGAGAGAGGGACAGAGACCAATATTCATCCTGCTCAAAACTCATCACTCCTCACCTTTTGTCTCATTCCTCCCCTGAGAAGCCAGATCATCCCTCTTGACCCTGTCTATTCCAGCCTTCCAAAGCCCCTTTCTTTGCACTCTTTCCCTGCCACTGTTGCAACCCTAATTCTTTTCTCCATTTGCAACTGAGAAGCCCTCTGGCAGTTCGTGCATACATTGTTTGGTGAAAGCAGCAGTCTAAAACTCTGCTAGCAACTATAATTTGGAACCATTCTTCACTGAACAAAAGCTTAGAGCTACATCAAGGAAATATTTTAAAAAAATTAAGTTTATCTTTTTTCCCCCCTTGTACAAAAATCTGATTAGGGTTTAATGTGACCCGCTATTTCCCAGTTTCTTCATGATAATCCATAAAATCAACAGTAAGAGAAAGAGACTTATTGTTTGTGCACACTGCAGTTCTGCTTAAATCTCCAGCAAATTGGAGGATGAATCATTCAGCTGATATCAGGCAGTAATTTTTGTTTTTAAAAGACAGTCTCGTTTCTATAGGTTATTTCATTAGCTGCCTGACTGGATATGAATGAGTACCACACACCTGCAGTGTTTGCCATCCGTCTACATTAATCTGTTATTTTCATACTGTTTTCCTATCTTTATACCAGATTATTTTTGTCTTTGCACTGAGCTACAGCTTAGCCACTCTACATTGTATATTTTTTCTCAGTTATACCTGTTTACCCTGAAGATAGTCCAAGCGCTTCTGAAAGAAAAAAATCAGGCATTGGTCCAAGCTACAACTAGTCTATAAACTAACCATAACTGTAAATATCACACATTTGGTGCAGAGAAGTACATATGACTAATGAGGTTTCAGCCTCTGCTGCAGGCGGCCTTGTAATAAATGTCTTATAATGCACCCAAGTATGTTGCTACTTCCATCTGCTTTTTCTACCTTGTTTTGTTTACTGCTATCAATTAATTTTACAATCTAGTCATGATTCCAGCCTCTCATTCTAAAGCAGCAATGTTGTGTGATCTTGTGTCTCTTGCTACTCTCACCTGATTTCAGTGCCAGCTCCATCATTTCTGCCTCCTGCCTCTCTCATTGCTGCTCCCTTTCTGCCTGCACTCTCAGTACCTTGGATGGATGACTGGAGCAATCTTTCAGAGCTCCAGGCTGGTTCCCTCCTCCAGATTTTGAGGTGCCTCCTTCGTCAAAGGGCAGATGTGGTGGCAAACCTGGAAAAGGTGCAAAAAATGCACCTCAGGCACTGAGCTGTTTAGGCCTCAGGGCTTTTAGAACCCTGATGGGACTTGGTTAGAAGAAGCTGTTGGGGATAACAAGCAAGGAACACCTTGAGCAGGAGACAATTTATCTCCATTGAGTTTGGAGAGAAGACAAGGAGGATACAGACTTATCTCCATAGGAGATGTGTGCTCAACAGGAGATGTTGATACTCTTGCTCACCTCAACTGAAATAAATTGCAATTAATCTTGTCTAGACTGAGTAATTAAAAACATAGTGAGACAAATAATTTATCCTATAAGTTGTCATCAAATCAGGAAATGTTTACACATAAAAGACCCCATGATGGGCTCTTCTAAATAGATTGGTAATTTTTTTCATATCTCTCCGTTAGCAACTGCTGAACTACATCAATCACTTTGGAGTGGAAGCGGGAGATGGCTAAACCATATTTCCCTGAGCATCAAAGCCAGACTGTTGAATTTCGAGCAGCCAGGTTGTTCTCACTGAGAGCTGGAGCTGTGAATATCAGCTGACCTTTGCAGTCCATCTTAGCATGTATCTCTAAGCATGGTATAAGTAGATGAGAAATAAGTCCTAATCTTTTTACAGCTGTCATGAAAAAAGAGCTGCTGTGGTGTTTTATCTTTCTCCAGAGTCCCAGTCTTTCACCTGCCTGTATTATGTGCCTCTGGTGTGTTGGCTGCATAGCCATTGCAGTTTTAGAGAGTTCATATTTGTAACCACTCAAAGTGTCTAGTGAAGTCTAGTCAGAAGTCCTCAAAGGAAATTGTACGACTGTACAGATGTGCAACTGTACAGATGTGTAACTGTCAGTGAAAAAAAGTGAAAGTGTCTTTTTAACTAGCCAAAATTATATCATGTAGTTGAAACAAAATGGGTCTCATTTAGTGCCAGAGAGGTGACAGCTTGGATCCCAAAGAAGTTCCAGTCTAGCCCTCCATGGGAATCTAGTGGATGTCCTCACAAAGTCTTTCCCTGGACAGTGTAGACATCATCTTTGGTGTACCCAGACTTTATTTGGGTCACTGAAATGGAAAAGCAAAACGTTGATCACCTGCTTTGGTAGACCAGCTTGAGTCATTATTTGCCAGCCAATTTGCAAGGCAGCTGCAAGAGACAGAACATTTCAGTAATTTGGAAATGGATGGGATTTAGTATAATGAGAACATTGTACCCCATCTTCTAATAACTGCTCATTCCTGGAAAATTGAGATTTCAGATAGAGATCCTTTGGGAGAAACCAACTATGAGGAAATGGATTTCCTTTCCTACCACAGGAACTGTTGCTTTTTAATATCTACTGTTGGCTGATGGTTTTCTTTCATAAGTTTTTATAACCTTTGATTATGTTTCAGCTGACCTGAAAGTCTTGATCTTTTCTGTGAGTCTTGTTAACTTCTGCTGAACTTTAGATACTGCTTGATGTGCTTAGCTGAATTCCATGTCCAGCCTCCACCTGGGCAGGAAGCAGGAATCCAGGTTCTTCTAAAAAAAAAAATAGAGAAAATCAAGCAGACTCTTGAGTAATATTTAAGATTCTCCTTAGGCACATTCCTTTGAATTTCTGAATACATGCATGTGCTCACCTCCAGTATATTTTCCAGCAGAAAAATACATGAGGACAGATCAGTAGGATGACTCTCACAGTGGGGAGGAACTCCAGGGAGGGAAAGGAAGTTCAGAGCCTCTTGAGGCACTGGCACAGTGGTCCTCAGACAGATTTAAGACATGACCGCCCCATGAAAGGGGAAGAGTCCATCCCTGCCTGAGGAATTAGGAGCTGAGCAGCTCCTCAAAGTGACTGCTGATGAATGTCTTTGAGGATTCTGTTGGCTGCAGAAGGATTTGGGACTCTGAAGGAATCCGAGGCATTTCACAGCTCCAAACTGTAACAAGGATTGCTGACAGGGAGAGCAGGAACCCCTTAATGAACAGGGAAATGATCCCTTCTGGCCAAAGAAGTTTTATACACATCTAAGCCTGACCTCAGCAAATCTTGCATTTCAGATAGTCTCTAGGTGAATGGCTGGAAATTGAGTGCTCATATATTCCATGTTTGCTGAGATAGTTGTAATCAACATTCCAGCTGGAGAAAACAGCTCTTCCGGGCCTTTTAAAGCTGGTCAGCAATCAGCTGGAGCAAGCTTGATTGTGTCCATGTAGCTCACCAGTGAATACTGATTGTGAGAGACACATAAAACTGGGATTTAAAGGCCAGCAGAAATC
Source organism: Parus major (assembly GCF_001522545.3). Taxonomy (NCBI): domain Eukaryota; kingdom Metazoa; phylum Chordata; class Aves; order Passeriformes; family Paridae; genus Parus; species Parus major. The sequence continues at coordinate 7,255,334 of NC_031778.1, forward strand.
TGGAATCTTGCACATGGTAGATTGAACAGTACTTATGAAAAATATCATGTTTTGTACATGATCACAGAACCACAATCTCAGCATGGAGGCTGAGAACATAATAAAATGTGACTGTTTTATTTTCCCTGTCCTGCATCTCAATGAAGAAGAAAATTTCCCCAGATACTTCCTCACATACTGAGAAAAAGTAAAAAATGATTGCCCTGTTCAGCTGGAACTTTATTGCTGTGCTGGTTTAACAGAAGCCATTGAAAGAAGCTTGGCCTCCTCTTTCATGTCAGTGGTGGCTTCTTTAGAGCAGCAGGATCCGATACCAGAGCAGAATATTCTGTACTGAATGTCAGGAGCAGTTGTTACCATTTATTGGATGAGAACTTAATGGATGAACAGCAGTGAGTTTATTTGCCAGAAATATCAAATGCTAACGAACAGCTTGCTGTAGTCCCGGCCTTGGCTTCCATCATTAACCTGATTAGACCAGAATTATCTGCAATGTTCTTGGATGTTCTTTCACTGGTATTAGAAGGTCATTAAACAATGTGCATATATTTCACAAGCTCCACTGGGATTTGTTTTCATTTCAAGCAGGTGAAGTAGGATTTTATATTTCATTTTGAAATGCAAAATTTTTATATGAATTGGCAGATTCTCAACTTCAAGCAGAGAGTGCCTGAATTGATTTGATTGCATAGCTAACATTTCTGTTACTTTCAGCTTAATTGTAAAAACTGTAGAAGGGTTGGTTGGATTGTTGTTTGTTTTTTTTTTGTTAAAATATGACCTTTGCCATTTAAAGATCACCTGAACATCATCTGTTTTGTTTTCGAGATATTTTGCTTGTTTTTAAGGACAAAGTGATTTTGATCATAAGGGAAAGTAATATGAATTCCATCAAATACATGCTGTTCTGATGTTTGTTATTTGCATAAACAACTATATTATAATAGTTGTTTAATTGACTGTCATCAAAAGCTCAAAACTCACAATGGAAATATGAGCAGATGAATTGGAAGAAAATACAAAGTGCTTGAAGACAGTTTGTAGCAAGTTACAATGTTCAAGTTTTCATAAAGAAAAGAGCTTTTAAATTCTAGGCAGGCATTTTCCCCCTCCTGCCTATAACAGATTCTGTCTAGATGTTTTATATCTTTGCTGCAATGCAAATATTGAATAATTGTTTCTCACAAATGAAAATGGGCTATTGTTCAAATCTTAAATTTGGCACTTGCATGGCTATAGCTGTCCTTGTTTTATTATCAAATCTCAGATTTTTGTTAATTTTTGGCATTACCCTCCTTAATATTTTCAGGAAAGAGAGAGGAACTTTATCTCATCTTGGATTTTCTGATGAAGAGTTCTGTTAACTAAATCTTCTCCAGCAGACTCCCTGTGGTCCTGGACGAGTGCAGCTGTGGGGCAATGTGGTGCTCAGTTTATCCTGTCAAAATCCAAATATTGCAAAAAGTGTAAACTGGGGGCAGGGGGCAGGTAGAGGCCCAGATTTCTAGGATGCCTTGGAGCAAATCACTTTCAGTGGGTCCTGGTAGTTCTGTTCAGAGCATTTGTGCTTAGAGAAGCAGGATTTCCCATCGCTGGCAAAGCTGCCATGCTCATGGATGAGGCAACTCCTCCCACAGCAAAGCTTAGGGAGAAAGGGCAGATAGAACTCCTCATTCAGAGAAAGTGATATTTGTGCTGTGGCACTAATGAGGATATGTGTAGGAGCCTCAGACTTAAATAAGTTTACTTTTTCCTTAAAATATTTTAAAAAAATTCAGTACTTGTCTGGCTCTGTTTGTGATGAGGGGTGTTGTGAGGTTATTTCCTCTCTTCATTCTACAGGCAGCAGGACCTTACTGTTAGTGCTGAGAAGTATGGACAGATGCATGTACTTTCATCCATATGCAAACAAATTTTCCCCAGGAAACTCCCTTTTACTACATAAGTATTCTTATTAATTATTTTGCTATCTTCACTTTTGGAAATTGAGCTATGAAACCTAGCCCACAATACCAAGTTGCCTCTGAGCCAAGACCCCAGCAGTATCAAAACCTTCACTTCCTACTTAACAGCATCTGATGTTTTTGTATGGCTGTTTGTACAAAATACTGAAGTGTGCTGCATATTAAAAATGGAGACTAAATAAAATAGATGTTGATATGAAGTTAAGTAATGTGATAGGTTTTGAAGAGGCTATTATTAAAAAGCATAAGGAATTCTAAATGACCTGTACTATTTTCATATTTAATTCAGTAAAATAATTAATTATTCAGCAGTTGAAGATGTTGTTTATTTTCCACTCTAGTGCACTGGCAATCACAAAATCCAGTGCTCTACTCCAAACAAACAGGACCACTTGGTCATCTAAATACATATATAATGCAGATAACTTAGTGAATTAGATCTGAGCAATTAATGGATCAATCATGTTTTGAGACGAACTTGACCTTGTTCATACTGGATATTTGCTTTACAGCACCAGCACTGATGTGGAATCCACTGGGGCTGTAAACAAACAGAGGATTTCTCAGGCCATCACTGGATCATGGTTTGTGTGAAGTGATGTGAACGTGGCTGCCTGCCCCAGCCCGGGACTCCCTCCTGCCTGGAGCCAGCCTGGGGACCTGCAGTCTCTGCCCTGGCTGCTGCCACTTTGCTGTAGCCCACTGAAGCAGCAGCAAAGCTGAGCATCCCAGGGACAGGGGCACAGCACACCAGGGATGCTGGCGGGGAACGAGAGCAGTGCCAGGGATGAGGGGTGGCTTTCCACAGCTCCTGTGTGGAGAACTCCCACAAAACAAACACAGACAGGGCTCCTTCTCCCTTTTCAGTGGACACAGAGGGCCCTGGTGGAAGCACACACACACACACAGCCATGGATCCCGTGGGTACCAGCACCTCCTGCCCTTTTCAGCTGTGTGACAGGACACACAGTGACACAGTGCACAGTGACACAGTTTGTGCATCAGTTGTGTTGAGGCAAGGAATCCTGTCATGGCAGGCAGCAGCCCCCAGATACTGCAGAAAAAAAGAGCTCTGTCCTAGAGGACACGAAATATAGAGAGAGGGTTCGGGTCACAGAACAGCCAGAGGTTTTTTCATGAGGCAAAAGCCTTTATTTTGGGGTTTTCTAGCTCTTTTTATAAGGTGTTCAGATACAGGTTAACCCAATTGGTAGAAGGAACACCTCCCTCATCCTGCTGGTGGGACAAGAGAGAAACACTCTCAGAACATCTGGGTCTTGTTTTGGGAAACCAAACCTTGTTTTTCACAAGCAGTCCTTGAGAGAAGAAAAAGCTCCCAAAGTCTTTCCCTTGGGAATAGATCAGCCCCTGAGAGCTTGAGACTCTCTCAGGTTCAGCAAATCATTCCACAGCTCATCCTGGGGACTGTTAGAGTGCCCAGAGAACCAAGAGAGTCCCTTCCTCTCGGGACTGGGATCCAGATGGAGGTAGCTGGCAGGTCCTGGACAGGGACAGGTGCTGCAGTGTTCCAAAGCTAATGAACAGCCAATATATGCAACTCAGACAAAGTGTGAGAAGGGAGACAAAAAGTATAACCTAAATAATTGATGGGGCTTGACATTTGTGTTGTGAAAAAATAAAAAATATTGACAAATTGGACTTTGATATTTTGAGATTTGTTGTGTTTCTCACTGCTCTACGTCCACCTCCCACACCCAATTAGAAATTTGACTTTTAAAGATAAAGAGTTTCTATGAATATTTAAATAATTCTTCTGAATAAATGATGTATTAAATCAGATTTTAAAAATCCAACCCTCCTTATCCTCTTTAGGTTCTTGAGTATAGTAATCAATGTAATTGATGTAATGTAATACTTCAAATGTAATACTTTGAATTTCTATCAAGATACCTGAAAATAAATGTATGGTTGTCTATAAATAAAGTAAAACACATCTGTTTTTCTGTAAAAAATATCATCCTGTGAACAGTGATACCAAGTAAACAAAATATTCCAAGCTCATTGTATTGTGGTTGACAAAAGAGACTCAGAACTCTGTCTGCGGCTCCTTTCACATGCCTGTGGTACAGATCCTGTGTTTGCTAGCAGCACAGCTTAAAATTCTTCAGTGCAGGGAATACTTGGAAGACTGCAAAGCTCAGATTTCAAGTTTCCTGGAATTTAGGGTGCAAAGATTGCATCTTTAGAATGAGGAGAGCAGGACTTTGCTCTGCCAGAGCTGCTGACATCCTCCCCATCTGCCCTCAGTTTCTGTATGTGTAAATGCAGTTATACTGTTTGGGAGGAGTAGGAAGCACAACTCTCTTACATTTTGTAATGTTTTTAGATCCTTAGATTAAATTGAATAAAAATCTGAATTATTGTCTACTTAAGTGATGGGGTCCCTATGCCCTTGCAGGGTCTGAACTAATACTTATTATTAACAGTTTTATTAACTCTCTGAAGTGGAGATATGGTCCTCACATGGACCACATCCATGGATCTGGATGTTACCTGGGAAAATAAAATTCTGGATTCCTTCAGCAAAGTCACAGCTTTTAAAGAAGGAAATCTAAGGAAACATAGCACAGGGATTTGCCAACGATTGGTCTCTGGGGCTCCTAGGGACTTGAACACAAGGAAACAGAAACAACTTATTAGTGTTGAATATTTACCCATGGGAACCTCAAGCTTTCTAAAGAAGAATGCAACAAATTTAACAATTCTTGGGACCCAGCCCTGAAACTGTAGTTTCCTAAACACTGATCACTCTTTTTCATCAATCTTAAAACAAAACATTTCCTGTTTAGCTGTTTAGAGTTTTTGTGGCTTCTTAAGGTAAGCTCATGTTGGTTGATGAATATTATTTGAGATGTAAGCCCCAGTGTTTTTAAAGTTTGAAAATACTGGCTTTCAGCTATAATTTACAGAATATTTTTGTTGTGTGCTAGGAATTTTTTCTAGCCTAGGAGATGGGTTTACTAATTTAAGTGGGTAAAACATAGTCTTTGAGTATCTTATAATTATTAATTGACTTATTTCTTCAAGGAATAGAGAGAACAATGGTATTGTGATGGTATTCAGGGAAAATTGTGGCCTTGTTCTTGAAATGAGTCTTCCCCATGCCACCATTTCTGTGTAGCATTTTCACATTTGTTGCTGTAATGAAATGGGTAACTGGAATTAACAGCAATGAAAGGGTCTTTGAAAGCTCTTGCAGTGGTTTGTCTTGCCAGCTTTCCTCATATAATTTGTGGATTGGCTCAATGGACTAAGGCTCTCTGCTTCTGTAGTTAGATTAACTAAATGCAGAATACATTTGCTGTAACTCTGAACTTTTTACCATTTGCATGGATAAAAAAAAAACCTGAGGAAAATAGTTCCTAAAGCTTCTGAGATTTCCTTTCATTTCTAATTTCTTTTCTACCATCTCCAATGTTTAATTAAGATTTTTCTGGCAGTATATGAAATTAGCATCTAGTGGTAATTACTTTGTGTGATCATAATAATTTTGAGATGTATAGAAGTTTGTTTCCATGTCTGTTTAATTTGCTGCTCCAGAGATTATCTTAAAATGTATTGCTCTATAAAAGAACTTTACTGGATGAACTGAATTCCACTCTCTTTTATTCTCTTTTTGATTATAGTACATCTTCTTACTGTGCCCATGTCAGTTATATCAAAATCATATCTAAGTAACCAAGAAAATTCCACAGTGTTTTAAGTGTGAGCATAGGGATGAAACAACTCCTAGGAGATGAATTCTTATTGTCACTTTGTAGAGAGGTTTCCATAATGTACACTTTGCATTTGCTCAGATGATAATACCTGGCTACAGGTGACCTTTCCACATGTTCCCCCTTCCTATTAAACCTCCGTTGTTGCTTAAAATAAAGTGACTATTCGATAAAACTCAGCAAAAAGCCTCAGGGCTACTCACTTCTAAAAAAACAAACTGAACCTATCAGATAAAGCTGTCAGGGCTTGGGCTTTATCTAACGCTGCACACGCTTTTATAAATTGATTCACTTTTCTGCCAACCCCACATGTCCGTGAAATAGCTTGGCTGCAGCTACAAGTACAATTATTATTCCTCCCGGGGTGATTTGTGTGGTCTTAGAGCCCAGCACACATCCATTTATACTGAGAGAGATGGGAGATAGGGGAGACACAGCCTGAGATCCCTCCAGACACAGCCTGAGATCCAGTCACAGCCTGAGATCCAGTCACAGCCTGAGATCCAGACACAGCCTGAGATCCAGACACAGCCTGAGATCCAGTCACACACAGCCTGAGATCCAGTCACAGCCTGAGATCCAGTCACAGCCTGAGATCCAGTCACACACAGCCTGAGATCCAATGACACACAGCCTGAGATCCAGACACAGCCTGAGATCCAGTCACACACAGCCTGAGATCCAGTCACACACAGCCTGAGATCCAGTCACAGCCTGAGATCCAGTCACAGCCTGAGATCCAGTGAGACACAGCCTGAGATCCAGACACAGCCTGAGATCCCTTCAGACACAGCCTGAGATCCAGTCAGGCTCGGGGACAGTGACACAGCCCGGGATACAGGCAGGGACACAGCCAGGCTCAGGAACAGTGATACAGAGAGTGACACAGGCAGGGACACAGCCAGGCTCGGGAACAGTGATACAGACAGTGACACAGGCAGGGACACAGGCAGGCTCGGGACAGTGACACAGGCAGGGACACAGCTCGGGGACAGTGACACAGGCAGGGACACAGCCAGGCTCGGGACAGTGATACAGAGAGTGACACAGGCAGGGACACAGGCAGGGACACAGCTCGGGGACAGTGACACAGGCAGGGACACAGGCAGGGACACAGCTCGGGGACAGTGACACAGGCAGGGACACAGGCAGGCTCGGCACAGTGACACAGGCAGGGACACAGCCAGGCTCGGGACAGTGATACAGACAGGGACACAGCCAGGGACACACCCAGGGACACAGCTCGGGGACAGTGACACAGGCAGGGACACAGCCAGGCTCGGGACAGTGACACAGGCAGGGACACAGCTCGGGGACAGTCCCACTGGAAAAGCCCCAGCCTCGATTCCCGGCCCCATCCAGGCGCTGTCCCCAGAAGCCGGCCGCTCCTGCCCGCAGGAAGGGCTCTCACGCTTGTGGATGGCTGCAGGCTCCAACAAAAATCAGTCACACCTAGCAGTTCTCCTGTATCACAAGTATTGCTATTTACATGGGTGTGTGTTAAGACATTGTAATTTTGTAACTGCATTGGGTTTTTTAGGAAAATCTTCTTTTCTTTTCTTGCTTTAGTTAAATTTCATTTTATTATTTTATTTCCCTTCCAAGAGTTAATACTTAAATTAATTATGTTTTTAGAGTGGGGAAAATTAATTTTTAGATGGGCACCATCTTGTTAGTAACAGATCAGGGAGCATGTTACTTATAACACATGACTTCTATCTGTGCCGTGAATCTTGCATTTTCATTTCTCCCCATGTAGCCTGAGTAGACTCACTGAGGTACAATGGAATGTGCATACGCCTTTATCTACTTAGTTTAGCAAAATCCAGCAAAGATTAAACATGGAATAATCTCAGAATTTAATGAGTAGATATAAAAATATAGTTACTTTAGAACTATAAAAGCAGTCATTAAATGCAGTTATAGGGGTAGTATCTAGAACAATTTAATTTTATTTTAAAAAGTAAAAAAACCTCTACATTAAAACATCTCAACATTTCATATTGGTAATGTTCATTCAACCAATTGTAAAGAAAAAGCAGGTAACCAACAAAATAAATAATGAGGTAAAGTACAGATATGCCACTTTATATGATCATTATAGGGTTTTATTTCCTCATGAGTAGAATTAGCTTGCCAGCTGCAATTGGAAATATTTTTTTTACTTGAAATCTAGTTTGAAATTTGGGTGATGGGAATAGTTGTTTAAAGTACACTATGTTTTCTTAAAGCAGAAAAGATAACCCTTGTGGGTAATTTTATGCCATTACAAAGCTTGCTAATAAAGCTGTTTGTATTGCGTTATGTCAGAATATTGATCTGAGAAAAATTTTGTATTTAAATGACTATTTCTTCAAATAGAAAATTCAAGAACCTTGTGTGTGAGCTAATTTTTTTTTTTCAGTATTTCATAGGGTTTTTTCTAGTGTACTTTCAGTTACAATTTTTAAAAATGGCTTTTTATTTTTTTGTCATAGGGAATAACTCAGTTTCCCTATTCTCTGCTCCAGTGACCTGATAGAAAAAAAAAAAAACCCAAAAAACAGCAGAGTATTTGCTTTTATAAAAATGCTCTGTCCACTTTGAGTTTTAACTTAAATTATCATAAGAAGGAAAAGTAGAGCTCTCAGATTTGGAAAGAAAGGAAGAATCTGTCTCAGGTCTGCTTGGACAGATTGACATGCTCACAGCCAGTGGAAATACAGCTGGATGAGGCACTGAGACCACACCTCTTCAAAGGGGAGCTCTGAAAGCTGTTATTGTTTCATTCTGCTGGAAAAAGATCCCACAGATAGTACTATTACTAACATTCCTAAAATGGGGACCTAAAGGTTTAATTAATTTGATTAAAGAAAAGCAAACAAATATGGAAAAGTTCAGAGAGCAGCAGCTCTCACTGATGTCATGGAAAATGTGTTGACTGGGCATTTTTTAAAAGTAAGTCACATATTGGAAAGCAACTCATGTGATGCTGGGAGCAAAGAAAATAAACATGCAGGCTTTGGAAAATAAAGACAATTGTTTAATAAGATGTGGCAACTGGAAAAAATTTCTTTCTTCTCAGCCAAAGCAAGTGTTCACAGTCATATTTCCAGCCACCAGCATCAGTGGTCAGATGAAGAAATGCATGTGCAGCATTTACAGATCTTTTTCTTTCCTGTGCCCAACAAAAAGACAAGTTTCAGTTCACAGGAAGTAACAGTATGGCTGAGCTGCACCATCTGTGAATCATAGATGGAGATCACCCACAGCTCTTAGAGATCTAAACACAAAAATGAAGGATTATTGAAGGAAGCACCTAAAGTAATGAAGAAATATATGTGTAAAATGTACAGAGATGTAGCTGCATACTTTTACTAGGAATGTTCTTATATATTGTGTTGAATTTTGGCCCAAAAGTCTTTTTTTTTCCCACATTAATTCTACTACCTGTGACTGTGAGCAAGCTTGCAAATTGAGGTGTTTCACAGGCTTTTGATCATTGCAAAAATATGTGAAGCTTCTTTGAAGCTCCTGTATTAGCCTCCCATGCTGCTCTGGGAACGGATATGACTAAGTCAGAGATAGTTTAATGCTGGATTTGGCCTTCAGGCTCCCAGCTAATGGTTTGGAGTGTAACTAAATGCATACAATAAACCAAACAGGCTTCGCTTGCGTTGGGTTTTGTTTTGTTTTGTTTTTCACAATTGGCACAGCGCAATGCTATTTAAAGTGTGAAAAGAATTCTGCTTAAAGAAACTGCAAAAGAGGCAGAACACTTTTCCCCAGAGAGAGAATGTGCAATATCAAGCGTACAAACTGTAGGGTCCACCGAATAAGAAAGGGTACAAGGAAAACTCATTTTGAGGAAGCAGAGATCAATATTTCCTGCAGCAAATGCTGGCAAAAAAAAAATAGCATCAAGAAGAAAGATGCTGTAACATTAAAAGAAACAAGATTTACTATATTACTTATGGCATAGAAAAGACTGAGGTGTTTTTTAAAAATGATTGGTGGAGAAAACTGAAGGCTTTGAAAGATACGGCTCTACCAGCATCTTAATATAACATACGGGTGAATGTTAGTCTCACAATTTATCTTAGTTCAGCTGCTCCAGAGTACAAAACAGATATACTGGTAATTAAATTAAACTTGTTGTTTCTTTCTTTCTTTCTTTCTTTCTTTCAGTATTGGTTAGCTGGAAAGCATTTTTTATGACTTAGCAATAACAAGCATTGATTTGTGTGCCTTGTAATCTATTTGTTCTTGCACGCATCTCGCCCACACCCACCCACGCTCTCGGCTTCGAGTAATCACAGTGCCACGGTGCTGGGGGTGGGGGGGAAACACAATTAATTTTTAGCATGTAATCACTGTGAGAAGGTCATAATCCCTCACTTTTAGCCAGCTGTTGTCACAATTTCACACTGACAAATCTGGCACAATGAATGAAATGTATAAAATTTGCCCTCAATGAGAAGTACTCCCCATTAAGTCTCGGTTAAATGATAGAGAGAGACTGATTTATGCCCTGTGCCATGTATAAAGTTGTAGTCGATTCACTTTGGACAAAAATGTTAAATGAACTAATTAAAGAATAAGCCCTAACCAGATGGGTTTGTTGCTGCATCAGTAAATACAGGCCAGTAATAAATGATTTGCAGATTCAGTTTTTAAACTATCCATGGATAATTCTAATTAAATTGCCCTGCTAAAAGTACACCAAAATACCATAATAAATGTGAAGTATCTGATCCAGAAGAATTGCTGGAGTGTGTTGCAGCATATTAGTTTCATTATGTAAATGGGAGCCCCTGAGGGTTGTTCTGAGGGCTAAACCCTTCCCTGCCAGAGGCAGAAATATGTCAGAGTACCTGTGTTTCCTAGGTAAAGACCTAACAAAATCATGGCCTGTAGTCTTCTAAAAGTGTCAAGCTAGGTTTTAGCAAACAGACATTTAATTTTGGTTCTGTTTAAAGAGATGAAGGAGAAAAATATAATTTATAGAGTTGTGAATGAATTTTTCAAAGTGAATTTAATTTTGAGCCAATTATCTGAACAGATAGCTGAAAAGTCTGACACGTGGACATGCACATCAGCTGCCAATTCTGGGACAAGAGATTGAATCTTGGGTAGAAAAGTGAGGGTGGGGAGCACAGAGGTTTCCAGCTGCAGCACACCCAGTGCAGCTCCTCAGCCACAGACCACATGAAGAAGCTCTGAGACCTCTCCAGAACTAAACATTTCTGACACAAGATAAACATTTCTGTTAATCTTAGGAGCGATTAAAATCTATTCAAAATACATAATCCTTTGGAGGGAGAATAGAGGAAATCACCACCCCTCACTTTTGATCTGCTCCTAATTACAATTTCCTACCAGCAATTCTGACACAAGAAATCAACTATACAAAAATCATCCTACTTCATATATTAGAAGCAGGTGCTTGTTTCATTAAGTCCATTTCACCAGCTTTTTCACTTGGCCACTTTTCAAGATGTGTCAAAAAGAGAATTGTTTTCTCATTCTTTCTCTCCCACCTCTCTCAGCCCCCTCAGTTTCTCTTTGCTATTTCCCCACTCACGTTCTCTTGCTGGTGCACTCACACATGCTGACACATTTGCTTTTTCCCTCTCACATGCTCTTGCTCTCTCTTCCCCTCCTGCTTATTTTCACCTCCCTTCTCTTTCCCTTTCTTCTCTCTTTTCCAATCTTACCTTTTCTGAATTTCCCACTGTGAAATTTCGTGTGTATCATATGGAAATGAGATGCAAATAATAAATTTGCAGTCGATTCTAGAAGTATCAGAGTCCATAAAAGTAACTGCATAGGATTATGTGTCAATGCTCAATCTCTGAAATTAAGAAAACGTCACTGTAGTTGCAAAAACTTTGTTCTTTATATTTATTATACTTGATAGTCCTTAATACTGGAAGAAAAGTGGATTTTAGAGTTCACCCAAGCAGATAACAACTGCAAACTTGGAAAATCAGAGGCTGTATTTACAAGATAATATTCAGTACCATAATGCAACCTTAAAATATTAAATTCTTACAGAACCATTTATACTTTTTGAGACATGAGCTTCTGCTTGCTGCCTTTGTGCCACTGAGAGGAAGCAGAGAGAAATATTTACCAGGGGTATTTACAGCATTTAATCAATAGATGCTCCAAGCTTGGCAACCCCTAAGAAAGAGCCCACTGCCACAGGTGTCTTTTAATCCTGCTACCCTACAATGTCTATCTCTTTGATGTGGCAATTTAATTAGCAGAGCACTAATTGCTAGAACTGTGGGACCTTCACAGTCACACCTTACAAACAAGTTCCTTTTCCAAAATAAAAATAACAATAATAATAAAAAATCCCAATCTCTTTGAATTGTCATTACAGAGAAACCTCCTCCTAATTTTTCCAGATTATTTTATTACTTTTCCTTCTGTTTCTCTCATATCTCATAAGACTAGAAGAAATCCTTGCTGTTACTAATCTCTTTTCTAATTTCACCTCTCTTGCCTTCATTTCTCTGGTTTCTCTTGTGTATCTAGGAAGCCATTTAAGGGATCTTGTTCATGTTTGTACATCCTGAATGTGGTCATATCAATATCCAGTGCAGGAAAAGAAGATTTTTAAAAAGCTGTTCTGTTTGTTGAGTTTTGTTAAGCAGGATTTCCTCCTACATCATGCTTCTGGTTAGGCTCTAGATTTGGGAAGCAAGTAGAGCACTTTTTATTTAACTTTATTTAGGGCTCAGCACACTTGATCCTTATTCTTTTCAATATATAGTAATCCTTCTGAGCTTAGACAAAGCCTGTCTCCACAAAGCCACTGGTACTTTAGAAAATTTACGTGATGTTAATAGAATAGAAATATTTTATGATGTTGAGCTCAGCAGCGTTAAAGTCCTGGACAAAACTTAGGGACTTCCTATAGCTCTGGCTGAAATCCAGAGTTTGTGTGGATACCAATGATTGTAGAGAATCACTGGGGCAGGGAATACCTATGAATATTCTGGGGGAGACAAAAGTGTGTTGTCACATTTAATGTCTGTCATGTCACTTACTTGAAAGAGATGCACATCCCAACTTGGGATTTTGAGAGGATCTTGGCAAGTTAAGTGGAAAAATGTGGATATTTGTTAGTACCCACATCAATCAATTTCCTTGTTTGTAAATAGGGAAGAGAAGAGACAAACCCTTCAGGGGATCAGCAAATCTTGAGGACGTCCTTTTCTCTTTCTTTTTCATTTTGGAGAGTCTCTTTATGGTCAAAGCCCCATGGCCTGTGAAAGGTGAAATGGTGGCTGCTCAGGAGGGTGAGAGCTGACTAGGCACAGAACAGGAATTCAGCTTGGTGCAGTGAAGGTTTCTAATTTTAGAATCTGATTTTGCAAGTGCCTCAGTGTGTACGTAACTCTACTCACAACCAGAGAGGAAGGAAGCATGAACACATATTTCTGCAAGCCTTTTTGTGCAATTTCTGAATGGATATTTTCCACAAGTCCTGAGATGAATTGATGGTATTAATTAAACAGCTCAACTTTGTTTAGTTTGAAGTGCTTTTGGGTTTTTTTCCCCTTTTTGGTTTGGGCTCACAGGAAGTCTTTTGGTAAAGAATTAGATTTTTTTCCCATATAGGATATTAAACATAATTTAGTGAGAACACTTATCTGGTTTAGGGGATTTTAAAAATGTATTTAAATCTGGCTTGTTCTTTCTTCTCTTTCCTCTTATTTGTAGCCTTGATTTTTATTTTTTTTGTTCTCAAGTGCTGTCATCTCTCAAAGCCTGCTATGACTGAATATTTTCTTCCAGAGACCTTCACTGGGCTTTTTCCTAGTGAGTAATTTCTCTAAGGATTTTTTCTCACTGTGCTGAATACAGTTTCACTCTGATGAGGCTCTATTGTCTGTGACATGCTATAACCATGCTGTTTATATGTGTATTTTGTAGCAATAGCTTTAAAAAAAGGAAAAACACGTTTTTAGAAATGGGAAGGAAATAGATTACCTGAAAAGAAAAGGGATATTTGTTTTTAACATTTGGATAATTTTGTATATATAAGGCTTACACCAAAACTATCTATGAAAATCAGGAAAATGGAATTACTTTTTAGAAAGCCTTAAAAATGAGTACCAAGAGCAGCCACTTCTCAGTTGTTCTCAAGTGATGAGTGAATCAAGCCGGTGGCTGGAGCAATTCACTCAAACACAGTCTAGTTTTATGTCATGGTGATTTTAGGATTGCTTCCACCATGGCTGAATATCAGAAAGCAAGAGATCTGACCAAAGTTTTAATTTTAATTCAAATTAACCCAAATAATACTTTGTGTTAGAAAGATTTTCTCTTAACCAATCCCCTAAAATTTTCAAGGTATTGAAATCTACCTATGTACCCTTTCCAAGGTGTTTTGGAGAAAAATATGGTCTTCAAAATCTTAGGGGTTTTTTGATCCTGTTAACCCAACTGAATTCAAATGTAGCTCACAAATATATTCTTAGCTTATGGCATTACTGTGGAAAAATAAACAAAGGTGTTTTATTTTTTCCATCTGTAGGTTTTAATCTCAAAATCTCTGACTCATAAAATCACAGGACCTGGTGAATGAATGACAGTGATGTGCAGTCAATCACATGTGTATGTGTGTGTGCATATATTCACCTTCAGACACAATACAATCCCTTTAGATTGGGTTTTTTATGGCACAGAATGTAACTGGAATAAGTAATTTTCAATGCAAAATAAATAAGACTAGTAAGTCTTTATTTATTTAATAAGTATTGTTCTAATTGAATGGGCATCCCAAGATCTTACCGGATTTATTTCTGGTTTTTAGCTGAAAATTACTTGTATTTCCTGTATTTATAGGAAAGTGCTTCTGTCATTTGTCTTACAAATTTAGTTAAGACTTAGAGGAAAACAGAGTGCAGTTTAGGAAGCTTCATGACCAACTTGCTGTTTCCACTATTTAATCAGAAACTGGGAGCATTTACATCACTACAGCCTCTTTGCAGAATTTTAAATACATTCTTTCATTTGTTTTGTGAGTTTCCCTGATTAGTTATAAATCATTGTTTTGTTTTTATTTGAATAAGGCTCACTGGTAAACAAAAGTCTTTAATTCTGGGCTGGGAAGCTGCCCAAAAAGCACAAGGGATGAAGTTTCCAGTTCCAAATATCAATTCAAAATGTCTCTTCAAGTTAATGTGATTTTCTTTTTTTCATTAAATACAGTTAAATCAGAGGGAAAGTAGTCTTGTTTATATCGAGAAATATTCTAAATTTGTCTACCCAGCTGTGGAGGATGGTCAGGTATCTCATCCAGGACCACCTGAGGACAATCTCCTGGGCTGAAAGAGGTGCCCAGACCAGCAAAGTGAGTTTGTGTTATTGTAGACACACAGCTTGGATGGTGCTGTGGCTGCTCCTGTGAACTGGATGGGGTTTTACTGTGTGGTGCATTTCACTGAACAATCTCACTGTCTTCTTAAAGTTTCATCAGAAATGGAATAGGCTTGAGAAAAAAAAGTTTGGTTTTTTTCCATTTGTTTGTTTCATTTATACTGAAATCTCTAAACAGCAGTTTGTTGGTTTTTTTAATACCACTAGTGTTCAAAATCATGTTTATGTTTTAAAATTAGAATGACAGCTATTGACCCTTAGGATTTTTAGTGGCAGACTCCTGTAGCAACTGCTCTATGTATTTCCTATTCAACATATAAGGAGACAATTGGACACTGGAAGGTGAGAAACCTTGTGTACTTATTATCACTGTTCTGATGTCAAGAGAAATGGGAATCTTTTGCTGTTTCAGGAGAATTTAATTTAGATATTACAGAAAAATAAAAATAAGGAAGTTGATAGTACTGGAAGGAAGGACAAATTTTGTGGTGGAGACTGACAAAATTCACAACATTATGGGGCAGAGGTCCCATAGTTATTTTTATAACACCCTTAAGTCAGGGTCTCCTATTGCAAAAGACACTATAAATGTGTAATGAGGAGCCTGGTCTGCCTGGACACACTGAGGAGTGTCTTATGATTTCAATAAAGGTGATTTCCTGGGTGTGGAGAAGAAATTATTCATGAATGATCGTTCAGGAAGTGTCACAGCTATGACAGCAAAGTTCAGACTATTTGGAGAGTACCCATGAGTGGCAGCAGGAATTTGCACCTTGCTCTTATGTGGTTTTGTAGGAAAAACTAACAAGTTACACAGCAATTTACTAATAAATGTGAGAAGAGGTCCAAGGTAATGGATAGAATGCATGGATATAGATCTGCCTTTTGCATGTTTGGCTGTAGATGGTCCAAGTTTGTCTGAATCCTTTTAGATCTGCCCTTGAGGCTCTGCCAGTGTAGCACAAACAGGTGGAGAGGAGGGAAATGGCCAGCATGATCTCATCCCTACATATGCAATTAGGCTTGGAAAACTTGTCTGTATTGCTGGGTTGGGCTGGATAGTACAGATTTAACATAGCTGGAGAAGCTCACTGTTCTGGGAAGGGCTCAAAAACTTTAGATCAGTGATGAAAACAGACAGGCAAGGCCATGTAAAAGCCCACATGTTTGTAAATGTTGAATAATGTTATCATTATGCAGAAGGTTTTCTTATTTTCCTTCTTAGAATCAAACTGCTCGGTGGCCCTTAGGCATATATGTTTTTTTAATAAGTCCTTATCCTGCTACCCACTTTTAAGCAAAAACTAAACTACAAAATAGAATAGAGGTAAGAAAAATTAAATATTTTAGTGAAATTCATGACTTGAACTCAGCCAGTTCCATACGTTGTATGTAGGAATTTGGTTTATGCAGTAAGCAAATTCATATGGCAGCGAGATTTCCAACTGGAGCACATATTGATTTATTTTTATTGAAATATTTCATAGTTTGTGTTTTTAATACACTATGAAATATGGAAGGAGTCTGCTACCCAGAACACAGGGCTCCCTCACACTCACACACATTGCTTAACCCAGCCGTGCTAATAAACCTTTATAAGCTATGTTTCCCCAGCCCAAACCTTAGCACAGCCTCAGAAGCACAACCTGCTGAAATTTATGGGAAAACAACAACAGCTTGAAGGAGAAAAATGTGATAGTCGAGGGGAAAGGAAATGTTCCTGTTCTCCCCACTGAGAAGACAAATGATGAGAGACTTTTTTCTATTCCTTTTTTTCTTTTTCTCCTGAAACCTTGCAGTATTTCCCTCGCTTTCTATAAGAAAAATTAGCCTTAAGAAAAAGAAATTCAATGATCATAAAGCATGAAGAGAAAGAGGAATTGATCTTGGATACTAGATGGGATTGAGTTATAATATAACAAGTTACAGGTCTTTTCCTACTGAAAAGCAGAACCAATTGATTTATTATCGTGACTCTCAGCTTGCATTTTTTTAGTAAGGAACTGTAGATGCAAGGTAGCACGTCTCCTTTGATTTGCCACACTATGTCTTAATTACCAGTGCTAGAAGTTCATGGCAGCATTTTCCAACTTCAAAGGTTTCAGCAGCTTAAACAGCATGAATGGATCAGATTTGTAAGAACACAGTGACAATGATATGGTGTCTTCATATTTTGGAATTGTCAGTTCATTTTTTATTTATTGTACATCAAAGTGAAAATAAGCACACAGAGAAGATAATAGGTTTAGTCAGCATTCTCTTCTTTTGCTATCAGAGAAACTGAAAACATTCTCTTGTTTCAAGAACTGGGATTCAGAACTGCAGTTAGTAGGGAGGGTATTATTACTATGGAAGAGATAAATATTCTTAGAATTCTATTCTAGATATCTTTGAGCTTTCCCTACTTTTTGAGATTTACATCATTATGACTCAAGGAGATTCTATAAATATGCTGGGAAAAGGCTGGTGTAAGAGGGAGAAGATGTGCCCCATGAGATCAAGGGCATGGCATGGGTGACTTTGCTCCTGTAGGTTCAGCAGATCATTTAGGGGGGCCCTTCAGTTTAAGAATGGAAGTAGCTGTTCCTATAAAGGTGGTGTGGTCAGAAACACGAGCAAGTCTCTCTCAGTGGAATTGCTGACTGGATGTCTAATTGTTTACTCAGTGAGTGGTGAAATGCAGCAAAAGGATGGAGCAGCAATGGTCCGTGCCAAACTGGAGTTGGAGGGGATTACTTGAGCACTGAAGAATCTTTAATCAGGTTGGGGATGACTAGAGGATGATTGCCCAATTCAATACAAAAGTTGGTTTTAAAATACCTGTAATGTTATGTCAATACCTGTAATGTTATGGCAATTTATTTTGTATTGCAGTAGAGAATTGAGATATTGCCCAAATTGTTATGTAAATTGCCTTAAATAATTATTTAGAAATTAAAATCTACACAGCATGACTTATATGCTTCCATTTACTCGATCTATTAAGGATTATTCTCTGCATTGCCTTTTGAGTTATCTGAAATGAGCATTACTGTTTATAAAAGGTTTGTTGGAGACTTAAGACCTCGCTGGTTTCTCCTGCAGTGAAAGATAGCTGAAAGGTCATTACATTTCTTGCTGGTTTATTAAACCCACACTATAATCAGTGCATCAGGTGAAATATCTATTTTCCTTACTCAGTGATTGGCAAAGGGGATGGGCTCAGATCTCTTTATCTCTGTACCATAATAAAGAACAAAAAATGCTATTGCTCTTCCTAGTGATCTGGCTGTGAAAATAAATTAAAATAATCAATGTCAGCAGAGAAAACAAGAGGAAAATATGAAGCAGCATATGAAAATGAGAGAGACAATAACTTGCATTGACATAATAATAAAATCATAATATCTTTATAAAATGATGGAGATTTTGTTGTCCAAGGTCTTTTCAAATCTTTCATGCTTGAAAAACGTTGAGAGCTATAAGTAATATCTAATAAATCAACATGTTAAGCACTGATTTGTTAGTAATATCTGCCAATACTGCCTATGTCAAGATATTATTTTGTATATGGTAAATCTTTCACAGGTGCACATCTTGATCAGCCAGGCTCTTTCAGTGCCCTTTTTCTCAAATGAAATGGCATCAAGTTGTTGCAGTATTTTTGATCCTTATGGAGGAGTTTTCTGTATTTTTTTTATTTATTTAAGAGTTGTTTAATTGAGCGATTCAAAACACCTACTGGTGTATAATGTTTAAATTCTTGCATGGTGCCCTACACTTGATCAAGACATGCTTAATTTGGACTCTGTTTAATCTTAGAGGACTGATTTCAAACTAATGACAATGACTGTTGGTTAATTGTAATGGTAAATAGAAGACATCCATCTGCAGTTTTGTCAGATTTGCATCCAAATTTGCAAGTCTAGGCCATGGATCACACAGCTGAAAAAACCAAAAAGACTGATTTATTTCAAATAACACAGGAGAACAAGAAGAACATACACTTTGGCACTTCCTTTCCTCAGTCTTGTCTTGGCCAATGCAGTTTTCCTCCCATTTCTCTTTTTTTAATGTTCCCTGTTCCTTAGAATAAATGTGCAGCCTGGGTTCTCCAGCTTTACAGAGGGAGCATTGTACAAAGATCTCAATGAGAAGATCTTATGCAAAGAAGAAGAAGGAAGACTTTGAGCCTTCCACCTTTCCAGCTGACTGACAATAATTCCTCTCGTTACCCCAATTATTCTTGCAGCCTACTTCCACTGTATTATCTGTTTTATTTTCTTTTTCTCAGAACACACAGTAAATCCTTTGTATGTTTTCCATGTCCTGAAGCTGGTTGTGGAGGTTACCAAAGATCTGGTTATATCTGAGTTATTCTCTTCATGACAATTCCTCACCCTGCCCCTTATCCTTGTAAGGATGGTTATTCCTCTTCTGCCCTAACAGTGGCCCAGCAGCTGATCCTCAGCCTGCCTATTTGCTGAGGTGTCTTGGTCTGTTCTCTGCCTCTCTCTGGCCTTTCTTTAGCTTAAGAAAGGAGAAGGCCCAAATAATCTGACTTCTTTTGTGCAGGTGTCAGTGCTGTGCTGTGGATAGGGAGCAGTAGACAATCATATGACTGTTTAATATAATATTTATTATAATGAAGAAAAGTAAAAACCTGGTATGCAACTGTGTCCCACATTCTTATCCAATGGCAAGTTTTGCAGGCCCAGACACCTTGATAAAGAGATTCCAGCCTTTAACCTTTTCTTTTTAAGACACAGGTGGACACTGAGTCTGTTATGAGGTATGTTGTTGTGGCTATGAATACTTCTGCCCAATATGATAAATGCTGGCCTAAATGTTAGGGTCTATGTTTTGCAAAATATTCTTTGTAATGGATATGAGGTTTATGACACTGTCATCTTTTCCATCAGAGGAAATAAAGAAAGCAGTGAAATTTCTTATTTTTTTCTCCCATTGGGTCAAGGTTTGACTTAAACAATAAGCAGTGAGAGGTGAGTTCAGCCTCTGCATATAATGGTGATGGTGGTATGAATTCACTTTCCTTCAGCTTTTGATAACCTGTCTTAATAGGGCCCTGACCTCTGCTTTCACAGCGTCAAACACAGTAGAAATAACAAACCATGGAAAAGTGAAGTTTGATGGCAAGATCTATTGGGGTTAAATTCTTCCAGCAACCTTTGAAAACTTGATTCTTCAGCTGTAGGAAGAAACAGGATGTCTGTGGCAATCAGTAGTGATTGTGTCATGCAAACTTGCAATAGAAGAATAGGGAACACTTTTCTCTCAATTTTTTTTCAAGGAAAATGGGGTGACAGAGTGTGATATCATTTGCATTGACTATTTTAGAATGTCTTTTGGAAAGCCTTTGATGCAAATTTTAATATTAGTGAGAAACAGGATCTTAAACTCTTACCCCTAATCCTTTCCAATATTAGTTCAAATTCTTGCTTTACAAGCAGTGTGGTGTTAATTAAGTGGAAACAGATAGGAATAAGCAAAAGCATAACTGCACTCTGCAGTGGGTGCTATTCTGTCTTAGTCCACAATGGGTGCAAAAGCTGATAGAAATTCCTCTATGCTGGACACTCAGTACCCAAATCACACTTGAGAAATTCAGGATTGAAGTTCTTTCTTTCGCTAAATTCACTTTAGATGATCTAAACCACAAATCATGTATATGATGCTGTCTCTCAAAACTATTGGAGTGATTGAGGCTTAATTAAGTCATAAAAGGTTCTTAACTCATTGAGCAGCAGGTATTGTTTTGAACAATATTGGTGTTATTCATGTTCTTGCCGTAAAAAAGTTATTTTTTGAATATCGTTACCTATCTGGGTATTTGTATCACACAAGAGTATATATAGTTGGAAGAGGTCTTGAGGCAAAAGTAGGAAAAGTAGTTTTGACAAGTATACTTTAAAAAGAAAAAAAGAAAAGAAAAATTTTCTTAGCAAGTTTTAAAATTGTCTGACTTCTTCATAACTGTACATCTTAACTTTTATAGGTCCTGTTATGAAGGATTCAGAGTGCAACCCAACCAAAGTGTATTATCCAGCACAGAGGTCCTTCAGTTACATGCATGTACTGAGCAGATGGATATCATTACATTCAACAGCCTCTTTAGTGATCTCATTCCATGAGAGAGAGATGGAGAGAACATGGGAAGGAATATTTAGGTCATACTAAGGGTATTTAAGCAGGTGATCAAGTGCATCCCTTTAGCTGTTCTGACTTAACTGTGCTGTACTTTAAGGTTAGAACTTTTCAGGGTGAGTCAGGGTAAAATGCTGTTTGGAAATATATTTATATGGAGATGAAAATCTGCACACACAGGACCGGACTTGAAAAGAAGCTGTGGAGTATCACTAAAGAGGAGAGAAAATTGGGAGATATTGTAAATGATCTAGAGAAAGACATCTGGTGTATGCATAGATGGACTCTTCTTGTAGTAGAAAGGAGGGTGTGTAGAAAGGAGGCTGAGAGAAGACTTCAGGGCAAGCACTGGAGAGCAGAGCAAGAGGATAAACTGTGGAGGAAAGGGATTTATGAAGTATTGTAACTGAAGCCGTGTATGTATTCTCAGTGCTCCCCAAAGCAAGTATTGCACAATAGAGTGCAATGGAATTCCAACTAAATGTACTCCATTGTTAAAGCAATGCTGTAAACCACCTGAAATATTACATCTCTTACCTGTGGCATCATTAATATCCTGGGATTATTTCATAAATCAGGTCCTAAAACATAATAGAGTAGAGAGGGTCGGTGCTTTCTATAAAGATGAGATTGAATTGTAAGAGGATTAATGATACCATCATTACAGCCTTTAATCTATTTTATAGAAAACTGCTTCTCCTTTTATGAATACTTTGTCCTTTAGTGCTTTAAATTCTCTCATATTTCTGAGTAAGCAAATTTTTTGAAGTTTTCTTCCAAGTATTTAAAATAAGGCCTTTTGTTTGGTTTTTTTCACAAGGAAATGAATAGAATCTGTAACAGTTTGTTTAGTTTTCTCTGTGGAAGTAAGTAAATACAAGAGGTTTCACTAAGGCCAAGTTTAGCTGTATTCTGTATTCCATGTATTATCTATTCACTGTACTTCTGATTGAGTAAACCACACAGTCAACCCTGGAACTTGTGTCCCTGCTACAAGTGCTTGAGCAATTGTGGATGGGAAAATAGATGTATGGGCCTGACATTTAGGAGAAAGAAAAACTGAATAACTAACTGCAGCAAGAAACAACCAAAAGAAATTCTTTATTACTCAAGTAAGTAAGACAATGACTTCCTTGCTGAGTGTCTTAACAAAGCAGTTTAACATTTGTTATTGGCATAGTTATGAGCTTTGCATCAGGGAAGAATTTCTGGTTTTCTTTTTTGGTCATTAGATCCTGGCTTTTTACTTTCATGAATTGTACATTGGACCCACCTTCTCTTATGAAGTTTCTTCGGGTAATTCCTCCAGTCTAAAGATGATGCTCACTGTAACAAAGCTAATGAAAACCTGCCCTTCAATCTAAACTGTAAGCAGCTCATAACCAGCTCTCTTTTTCTGTGCTTCATTACTGCAACAAAATCTCTTTTTTTTCATACTTCAGAATGATAAGGCAGGGTGGAAAAAAAACATTTTCCATCACCAGGCACGTATGAAAGGAAGATGGGCTTAAGCATGTAGAATTGATTTATTTGCATTCTTCTATTGCCCTGGATGCTGCATCACTGAAAGAAGTTAATATCATATCTTTGATTTGGCCTCTGGAAAGGCAGGCCCTGAAAATCAAGCATGCTTATGACAGCAGACAATAATCTAGTCCAGTGGAGTCCCAGCATCTATTGATTCATTTATGCTGCAGACTTGCAGCAAAAAGCTTTTTGGAATCTGTGGCTGGCCATGTGGCAGGCTTCGAGCAAAGAACATTTTGCAATTGGTTAGCTCTCTTGACAAAGTAATTGTTATCTGCTTTTCAAAGTGCTTCTGAATATCTGAATATCACCCACTTTCTTTTAATATTTCTCTTTTCCTCTCGTTTTTCTACTCTGGGCAGTTTCCTTGGTCTTGTGCAGGCTCCTCACAAGGTGAGTCACTGGTGCCAGCAGAGTGATGCTGTGTGCACAGGATTCCTGTTTGTTTTAAGAGCAGCACAAAACTCCTCTGTTAATCTTGTGTCCCATACAATTCACTACAAAGCTTATTCAGACATCTCCCAGTCTAATTTCCTGATTCAGCCCCATCCTCAAGCAATCCCACTGACACCTCTCCCAGTTTACACAGTGAGAATCAGGAAAGTGCTGCTCTCTGTGGTGCTGGTACAAGTTTGTTCATTAAATTCTGATTCTCCAAAAGGGCCTTCTTATCATATTGACAATGTGATATGCCAACATTTCTGCTGTTGGCTGATCTTGGTGACGGACCTTGCCTTCATTTTAACCATAGATTGAGTTTTCTACTCTTGGGGCAGGGAGTCCTTAGTGAAGTAAACATCATTCTGTACCTTGAGCTGACCACGAATCATATCTCTGTTTTAATGAATAGCAGCTGGAGACAGGAGTAATTTTTTTTAAAAGTGCCCAAAATGACACTGGAAAATGAAGGCCCTGGCAGAACTGGAACTCAGCAGCTCAGCTGTTGTCATTTTAGTCCCTCAATGGAGCTTTAGCAGAATTAGTCCAAATGAGGGCCAGATTAGCTCCTGACACTCTGAAACCCAACTGTGGGCTTTGAGGTCATCTTTCTATCTTCCAATATCTTGCAGCAACAGAAAAAAGCACACCTGAAAAGTTCTGACCTAAGTGAATTTCATTGTTCTTTTCTTTTTGAATTACTCCATGGATGAATTCAGTTCTTTTTACTTTTTTATAAGGCAGACCTTTTCATAGACACAGCAGTCAAAAATGCTTTAGAATCTTTGAATAAAAGAGTGTCCATATCTTTTTGTGTCTGGTTTTACATTAGATAGGTGCACAGTTTAAATGTTAAGCAGGAAGCAGCAGAATCTAGTCAGGAGGTACAATAACCAGCGACAAGTATCCCAGCTCAACTGGAATAATGACCAGGCAATCAAGGAAGATGATCTCCTGCCTTTCAGTCAAGAACTTTGATACCCAAAACCATGTTAAAACTCCCAGCCTTTCAAGTGAATTGAGACTAAGAGTCTACACTTCAAGAAAAGGGGCCCATATTTTAACTTCTAATGTTGATGACCTTTCCTTCAGGAAATTTTCACTGGCCTTCATGTTTCAGCACCTTTGGACTGACAAACTTTTATTTGTTATCCAGCCCCACAGGCCATGAGGAGTTGATTATTTTAATATTGTAACGTTTCAGAAAGCTTTGCAAAAGTAGTTGAGTACATTTCCCATTTGGGACAGTTGGCAAAAAGGAGAAGGAACCAGCAATGTGGGCTTTTCTTTGGTAAAGGTGACTGTTAGAGGTGATCTCTGAGAAAGCCCAATGCCTTCTCCTTTATATTAATTTTGTACTATTTGTCACATGATTAGTGTAGAATTGGAGAAATCACCATTTAAGCATTCTCACTCTTTCAGAGGTAGACAGATAAAGAATGAGTAAAGAGAAATGTGCACAAAGCTTTCGAGTACAAATACCTGTTTGACTTTCAGCACTCTGCCCTTCTTCACCTTAGTCCCATTTTTTGGGGGGAGTTAAGTCTAGAAGAGAAGTAGAGCTATTTATTTAAACTTTGACTGGTAAAATAAAAAAATATAGCTGATTACTGATTTGTTTTTCTGAATTAAAGGTGTACTGAAATTACGAATTGTCATCAAAGAGTGAAATATTACTGTCCTGTAAATATTAAATTTGCTTGTGGTAGAAAGGAAATCAAATGTAAACTTTTTTTCTAAACAGTTTATTGCCTATGAAGTACAGTCACACTGTTTCCTATTTCAGCCATATTCCTAATTGTAGTTCCTAATTATTTGGGGTCATCATGTATCTTCTGTCTTCCAAAGGTCAAAGATACTAATTCTCTTCATGAATAATTTATTCAAAAAATTGATTGGGTAATGAGTGAAATAACTGAATACATTTTTCACTGGAAACTACTAAACTATATAGTGATACAGTAATGAAATAAAAATATATGGAAGAAAACTTGTTCTAAAAAGCAGTAATTACACCAAGTAACTCAGCCAGCTGTAAGACTGGCTATTTTATTTGTCTCCATGAATTCAATGTTTGGAGTATATTTTAAACTCTGAAATTGTAGTGTTATGTGCATATTTCTGTAGTTAAATGGTAAGAAATTAGATTTTATCTCTATTGCACATTGTTGTTAGGTAAATGAGCAGTTTAGAGAAATTTGCCTGTGTTTATATTATCACTTTTTCATTGAAAGTTTATACAGATCAGAAGTTGTCCTAACTGCTCACTCTGTTACCTTGTTTTCTGCCTACCACAGACACATCTGATGAAAGGCAGCTCTTGTCCAGAATATCTCAGTTTAAATCAGCACCATAAATAATGTACAGCAGAAGTGCAGGGAACTGCAATTACCTGCCTGAGTGATAGATATTACAGCAGAAACCAGGAATCCTGTTTTCTTGTTTACTGCTTTACTCCAATGGGCTGGGCAGTGATGGTTGCCTGAGCATTTAGAAAAAAATTACAGTTAACACAGCTTGATTGGATATTTGTTTAATATTTCAAAATTTTTTAAATAAGTAATCTCAAACTTGCAATAACATTTATTCAAAGGCTTCTGTGTTTCTGTTAAATTCCTTTTGATGAGCCAAACTTTTTAGACAAAGCCTTTAATTTACTATAAATGCTGCTGTTCATTCCTTTACACTGTGTTAATGAAGACAGTGAAGAAAACCAATGCATACCTTTGATTAATCTTGATTTTCACTTATAAAATATCAAGGAGTAAAGTAAATTCTAAAATAAAATTTGGAGTTTGATATTTTTGAAAGTCCCCTGCTTTTTGAAGGTAGTGTAAGACTGCTTAGAGAACTAAAAAAAAAAAAAAAGTAGAAGAATTTGTCAGTGATTTGATGTCTGAATCATTTGTTTAGCACTGCAAAATACAGTCATGGGCCTTTGCACTTGCTTCATTTCTCTCGTAGGAAGTAGCAGAGCCTGGAACAATGGGACTCTGCCAAACATATTATGACACTACAGATTGTTCTTCTCTTCCTGAACCAAAAGGGAAATCTTTTACAGGGACAGACTGTGCCTGGTGCCTGCTGTCACTGAATGCAGGCAAAAGGGCAGGGACAGAACAGTTGCAGCCTCCTGGAGATGCTCAAATTCCTAAACACACCATTCATTTATGCCCTTTTTCTTCACCCCCCCTCCTTTTATCATGTCCACAATACTTTTAAATATTTGAGTATGTTTTTTTATTTATATATATGGTTGTATCTCACTGAAATCATCCTCACATTCCATAATCTTGTAGTGTGTTAGTTTAACACTGTCAGTACTCTGCAGCTGTAGCAAATATCTTTCCCATCTTTCAGAAATTCTTTAGGTGGTGTTGGCCAACTTATGTTCACAGTTTGAGTTTCTTTTTGAGTTGTAAAAGAGGGAATAAACTTATTTTCCTTATGTTATAAAGCATTCAAAAGTCTGCTGAAGAAAGATAATAGACCCCAGTTGGAAAAAAAAAAAAAAAAAAAGCTTTCCACAGAGTTTCCTCTGTTGGAAGATGCCTTGTCTTAGACACTGGAAGGGATTGGGTAGGAACAATTCTAGAACCCACCTAGTGTTGTCTTTGATGCAAAAGTCAAATGGGGACTGTTTTTTCATTCTGTGCTTACTTATTATTTATCAACCAGAAGGTCTGGTCCATAATAAATGTATCTCTCGTAATATAACTATGTAATATAAAAATTATTTTGAAAGCACAGCTAAGTAAGAGTTATATCTGGAAATGATGATTAACAGAATTCTTCACCAACAGAGTACTATGTACATAGCTAGATGTATATCTATTCCAAGTATTTAATGGCAGAGTATAAGGAGTGCTCTTCAACATATTATCTTACTTCAGATGCTAACCAGCCATGATACACTGAACTCCTAAAAATGGTGAGATTCCATTCTCAAACTTGAGTTTAAATCTGTTCTTGGTTTACTCTATATTCAATAAGTCACTTTTAATCCAGAATCATTGAATTCACAAGACAAGATAATAGCATAAATGCTAAAGCTTACATTCAGTATTTGGAGAGCAAACCCCATCCTGGGTTCCTGTGCATCCATGTATCCCAGTTTCTCCTGTTGCCTTCTTCCCATCTTGGAAATGAGTCTTGAGGTAATTTTAGTAGGGATGTAATATAAAAGTAGATCTTTATTGAAGACTTTCAGGGGCAGTTATGGAAAGATGTCCACAAAAGACCACCCACATGGGGTGAATATAGTTTTTATACATTTAGTAAATTAACATAATTGACAAAAAGCCCCAGTTAGGAGGAAAGTGGTGATGGAAATCCCTCCAGGTGAAGCCCCTTCTCTGGAGCCCCCAGTCAGCACTGGCTGTACACTGTCCATGAAATGTATCTTGAGGAGCTGTTCTCAGCTGTGGTTCCCAGGAAGAACCAGGATAGGATTGGGGCCTTGTACCCCCACTCCTGGAGCTTGGAGCTCTGCAATTTGTTTTGGTTTTTTGCTTAGGGAAAGGCCATGGAAAATTACTGGGAAAACTAGCCACTAATAAAATAGGCTGCAGAACTAAAAATGTATGTGTGAAGAATGCAGAGAACATATAACAGGAAAAAAGGCAAAACCCCAAACTGCATCACTCTGATACATCTTATGACAAATAGCATTGTGAGAAAGGCTGGCACTCACAAGATTCATTTAGGAGGCTGTTTCATGTGACAGAATGCTGGAGGCTGAAGACCATTTCTTCTTTCAATTGTAGAATACATTTTTTAGGTCTGAAATATTCTCTCCAGTCTGAACTATATTTGTTTCATTAGTCACTGTTCTAGTACTATAGAGTTTGGGCTAATTCTTTACAAAGTGTCTATCGTTCTCAGGTTAAATATCAATAAATAACAGCCTGTTTCTATGTTAAAAAACCCCTTATGCCAAGTTTACAGCCATGGTAAATTCAATTTTATTTGGTAACCTAATAGCTACTTCTTATGAAGGTTTGTTTCACCCATAAACATCTGCTTTTAATCTGCCTTTGCATTGTGATTGTTTAAAAGATACCATAATTTTTTTACTTATAGTTATCTATTAGAGCTGTACAGGTTTTATCAAATTTGTTAATATTGTGCAGCTTTTCCTTTTGTTACTGAGGAAAAAAAATAATAATTTAGAGCACTGATATAGAACATTTAATGAAATAACTTAAATCTCTATTTTTATTTCCTAATTTTCCAACTTGTTTTAGTTTACCTGTAAAATAATCAGTGGTATCAAGTAATATAGTGAACTTCAGGATATGTCTGTTTGCTATTTTTGAAATTCTATGACTCACTAAACTGAAGGCTACATTAAAGCCAAAAGATCAGTTTTACTAAGAGCAGGTTCATATTGCATATCCAAATTATATGCTTTAATGGGTGTCTCTTCCCCTAAATCTCTAGTAAAAGGCTGCCTTTGAAAACTGGTATTTTTACTGGGAGCATTCTGTGATGGAAACCTCAATGTACTGCTTTCCACTGAGTGGGCTTTGCAGGCTGGAGCTGCTGCTGCGAGGAATATTCAAATGCTTATTATTATGCAAAAACTTGTATCATTCTCAAGACAGTGTATTCATGGAATTAATGATGTCATTGTTGTTGGTTTTCTGTAATTTGAAAACAGCAACCCCATTTGTAAGGGTGATGTAGAATATACATGTGAATAGGTGGTGAGGTTAGAGATGACCTTTCTGATCTGTGAGTTCCTGAATATGGATTAAGGAGGTCAGGCATTAATGCCATTCTGCTAACAAATGAGCGATTTTATGCAATTCATTTGAGTCTCAGAGCACCAACTCCTGCATATATTAGTTTCAATATGCAAAATGTATTATTGTTCATCACTTCCAGTAACTGCTGGGAAAATAATTCTGCATACTGCTGCTATTGGTTATGCTGAAAGATTTAGTCACTGGCATACCTAAATCAGCTTCCAGAAAGATATGATCCTACAGAAGCACACCTCTGGGGTGATTCTGCTTTCTGGTGATAATTTGTCTTAGATTACCATGATTGACTTCTACAATGACTGATTTTCCCTTAGAAATTGCCTGTGCAAACATCTCTCATTCTAATAGAGGTGATTGTATAGCAAACATATATTTCAGTTTATGAGTTGTGACATATTTCTATGTCCACCACTATAGAGACTCTCTGAAATAATTTTTAAACACAGAAAATTACAAGGTATTGAATAAAATTCAGGGGGCTTGGATTAAATCTTTTTTCCTGTCTTGATAGCAGAGATTATAGTCCCAAATTAAGGATTTAACCAAAAGGCAGTATGATGGATCCAGCACCACCTTCTTTTGGACCAGTTCCAATTTCAATCTGATTTTCTGAGAATGCCCAGTGAGGCTGTGAATACAATCAAGGCCTCTCTCTATTTCCTTTTCCCTTCAGTGTATGGGATTCAACCTGCTGTGTCAGCCCTGTGGCCAAAGATAAACCTATTAAGCTTTCTCTAGAGAGGTTAAGGCAATTGATTTTTCATCTTCCAGCTACATACTCAGAGTTTTAAAAGTCTGGTGTAGTTTTAAAGTTGTTTGGTTTTTTTTTAAAGAAACAAAACACTGCCTTCACTTATTTGTCATGTCCTTCATCTGTAGGATTCAATCATCTCACAGTTTATCCCTGCACAAAGGGATCAGGTGAATTCTATTCACTGAAGAGCAAAGACACCTGGGTTAGTTCCCTACTGATGAGGTTTAAGGAACTGAATTGTGCTGAATAGGGTTCTTTCAGCTCTAAGTTTCTGTATTTTATAACCTAGTTTATTAATGACTGCTGATTACATTATTGCACAACTCTAAATGGTTGTGACTCTCTAGACAACATTGAAATACAGAAAATTTGTTTTAAACATATGACAAACGTTTTTCCTGTAAAGGAGGTTGAGCACTTGAGAGATTATGGAGTTTATATCCTTGGAGATACTCTAAGACCAAGAAGAACAAGGTGCTGAGGCACCTACTCTAGGTGACCTTGCCTGAGCAGGGGGTTTGAATCAGACGACCTCCAGGGCTCCCTTCATTCCTCAACTATTCCATGATTCAATTAAATGTTTTCAGCTTCCAAAAGACAGGATAGCATCCTGATTCCTTCAGCAAAGTTTGCCTCAAATGTGAGCAGATCGCTGATGTAAGGCAACCTTTGCATTCCACGTGGTTAAATGTGTTCTCATTATCTTTGTATAATTTTAGCCATGGAGGAAATGCACTCTTTCAGTTTGAGCCTTACTAGCAAATATCTGGGATGGGGGAATGCTTTTTCCAAGGCAGATGTGCAACCATTCTTTTAGCTATCGCTGAAAAGTTAAATTCAAGATATATAAAATAGCTAGAAATACTCATTATTTATTTTATGGCATACCATTGGTAAATACCACTGAAAACATTGTGTGCATCCACTGACATTTGTAATGGAATTAAAAACTCCAGAAAACAAGCCTGTGCAGGGAGAGATGGGTGGGAAATGTCTGCCTCTGCTTTAACACAGTGCTGCCACTCAAAGATGGGTAAGGAATGTTTTATCAATACAGCAAGGCTAACAAAAGAGGTAGCAAGCTGTCACTAGAAAAAACACATACAGAAAAGGCTATGACCAAAGATTAAGCAACAGAGAAGAGAGAAACTGAAAGATTGGTGTGACCTGGGGCTGCTGAGTTCCCGGTTTCAAACACAAAGCAAATTCAAGCATAAGCTCAGCTTGCTGTAAAGAACCCAGGCCCACTTTCTACATGAGGTTCTCTAATACATAGCAAAAAGTGACCTTTAAACTACCTTGACAGATAGCAGCTGACTAGAAAATTACAGTCATTAACAGGATATTGAGAGAGCGACTATTGTAAAAAATGATACTAAAAGGCAGATGTTAACAATTTGCAACCCCAAAAGACAGCTGCAATAAAACCCTACATTTCTAGAGGTCTGAAAAAATTGTTGTTGAGATTCAGCATACACAAAAATAAAAGGTGCATATATTTTTTCCAACATCTCTAAAGCCAAGCTTAATATGAGCAAAATGTAAAGAATTATTTAAATATTCAGTTGCTTGAAGCAGTTGACAATGAAGGTTCTAAATCAAATTGGTTTACTCTTGTTCAGTCCAGGTATTTGTTAGTTGAAAAACCTATTAGGATTAAATGAGGGAAGAAAGAAGGGAGAAACAATGCCTTTAGAACTACTCTCTTTCTAAATTATTTTTGACCCAAATAAAAAGAAAAAAAAAAGTAATTTAAGCCTTTCTCTCTGAATTTCCATAGCAATACTAATAGTTTCTTTAGGAGCAAAGAGCTGAGGCTACATTTCAGAGATTTTTGCAGCGTGCATATACTCAGGGGAATCATATAAGAAAATATTTATATGAGTATTTATTATGCAGAAGAGTTTGTGTGGAATTGTTTAGCATTTCTTTTTAATATTAATTAATACCACTTGATGGAGCAGTTGGAAATACACATCTAGGCAATCCTGAAACATGTGATGCCATAAACTTGTTTGTCACTGCTCTATCAACAGCGACATTTCAAATGGGGCTGGAAGGTTCAATGGTCAGAGAACACCTCAGGAATATTGCATATAATAATAACATGAAACAGAATCACATAGTTTTGTTTTATATGTGCCACCACACCTGGACTGATTCACACTGTTGTGGAACGTTTCTGCCAGGAAGATAATAAAAATTTAGATGGAATTCAGAGAAAGCACCATGATGGGGGAAATGAGAGTAACACATGAGAAGAAAACCTGATGGAAATTACTAATGAAAAATGATAAATATGCTATAAAAAGAAATCACAAAACTTACCTGTAGAATAAAAAGTATTGAATAATACTTCCTCCCTGAAAAGGAAGTTCTAAATCCTAAATTTAGTTTAGACAAGTATATTTCAGTGTAAAAAACAATCTGCATATGTAGAAAATGATATTTAATGAACTAACTAGTTTTTTTTCTTTTATTAGATATTACTTTATTCTGTATTTTTTTCACAATTTACTGAAAATACATATCAAAGTCATAAATTCTCTTCAAATGTAAAACTTTCTAAACACAGTGTTATGATTCATTGATATGACTTTGTTTAAATAATAGAATTGGTTTTGTTAAAAAGTTTATTTTCATACAAAGCAAAGCCATATTTTTTCTTCCTTTTTCATTTGAGACATCTCAACGTCTGCAAATCTTGAGCAGAAGCCTCTCCTCCAGATGTTTCTGGAATGTATCCATTCTCTCTTCCTCTTTTCTTTTTTTAATCACAAATTGCTCTGTCTTTTGAGGTGGATGGTTAAAAGTTAAGTGTTTGGGGAATGTGACTGTGAGGCCATGTTAAATTAAGGCCAGCAAGGGCACAAGAGGGACCATAACTCATGAGTGTTTCTGATCACTGACCCTGAACTTGCCTTACAGTCTGTCACATAATTATGACAGACTGAAAAGAATTACAATGAAATATGCTTTTGGGGAGTGGCAGGCTTCCCCTCCTGTCTTAACAGAGACCTCTGGAAACACAGTGTGCTTTCTTTGGAGCTCTCATTCTTCAGGTATTAAATCTGAAACATTTGAAATTTGGGCTTCTATCCCATCCATCGTCTCACTCTTTTTAATTCCTGGTTTCCTTTCCTCTCTCCAACTGAATCAAGCAAACTGTAATTTATTGATTAGTTAATCATTTTGTCCATGTCTTTTATAGACCACACAATGACTTGATACTTGCCAAATTCTCATTTGCTCAGTTGTGGACTTGGAGTTTCTTTGACTGCAGGATCCCTCTTAAAGAGCTCTTTCCAGAAGGAAACATTTCACCTTTGGTGCAGAGCAATGGCAGTCTCTCTCTGGCTCTGCCACCACAGAAGCTTTGTTTATAATGATGTGTTTACACAGAACTAAACTGTGTCACACCCCTCATAGTTCTGCAAGCTATTGGATTGTTACACCAGTGCTGGCCAAGATGAAAACGATAGACAGAAAATTTAAATGCAGTAATTTCTTCCTAGAGAAGACTTAGTGAAGGGCTGTAAAGGATAAAAGAGAGGATCTGCTGGTTTCACATATTTCACACTCCCTACCACTGCATGGACTGAGCTGGAGGAATTTCTGCGGTTGAAATAATTTGCTGTCAATTCCTGGTTTTGCTACCATTAGTCAGTCTTTTTTAATTAAGATTAAATTTTGCCAACTTTATTTCAGGAAGCTTCCTGATTTTCATTCAAAATGAGCTTACAAACCTATATGAGCAAAGAGTGGAAAATATTGTCCCACCTTTTTACCCACTGAGACATGTTGGGAGACAATAACTGTCTGAGATTCCTCTTGCCTTTTTTAAAGTTGGGGAGAAAAATCTTGATATCTTTGTGAGCAACAATCAGGCAGGTGAACGAAAATGGATTGAGGAAGCCAGCTCTTTTTCTGAGGAGTGAAATTTCAGTTGGCTTTTCTATTTCTAAGGTTATTTTTAACACTATTTTTTCATACACCTTAAACACTTTGAATGCAAATTCATTCTGAGCCCTATATATACTTTCCATATAAAAAAAAAATTGAGAAGGATTCTTTCAAATATTTACATTTTTTCCTTTCTTTTTCATTTCCTTGCCAAAATATTTTAAACTAAAGGCTTACTGAAACTGGACTGGTACCAGGCTCTTTTTTAAATATTTTAATATTATTTGTAATATTTTTAATAATAACACGTATTATTTTTTACAAATAAATTTCTTTCTGCCCTGCAATTTTGTGTCCTTTTGGTTTACTTTTGAATTGCTGTCATATTTACAAAAGAACCAGTAGACTTAAGATAGGATGATATTATATTCATAATGAATAAATGTTCAGAATAGTAGCATTCATGTCATCTAAGCATAAGATATTATACAAATTCCTCTTTCTCATGCCATTCAAGATCTAGAACGAGGAGTCACTGGGGAGTTTGAGATGTCCTGGAGGCCTGAGGTTTCCCAGGAGCTGGCTCTGGTGAGTGTCAGCAGCCCTCAGCCTGCAGGCCTGGCAATTTGCTCTCAATGTTTGCGAGTGGAAATGAGATGCTGTGACTAACCAGAAGAGCCACTAGAAGGCTCCAGCTGGTTTCAGTTACTTGTGCAGTTTTGTTGGGTGTGGGATTTTTATGCTTTTCATCATTTTTTTTGTGCTTGATCTGAGTGTGATTGAAGGTCAGTACAAAAAAGTCTGGGTGACTTAGAGCATGGCTTGCATTTGGAAGGCAGAGGGACCTGTGCCCTAAAATCAGTTCCAGGTGTCTGGGAATCCCACTGAAGCTACAAAGAGTCCTCTAGCTTCACCAGGAATTAAGTGTGCCCCGAGTTCCAAAGATGAACCTCACAGTGAGAATTAATTCTAAAGTCTTGTTTTCTCTGCAGCTGGCCCAGGCAGAGTGCTTGAATGGCACTGAGAGCTGGGAGCACACTTTTTTATAGGTTTATGCTACTTCTATTCCCACAGCAGCAATGTAGGCCTTGTTCATTTTAATTAACTTTGTACTTTGAAACCTTATGGCTATTTGAATGATAACTGAGAAAACATGATTAATTTATTAATTTGTGAAGTTCTCTAAAGGGTTGTTTAGGTTTTGATTCGATATATCATGGAGGCAAAGAAGCTCTGTATAACCATAAATTTACAATAATATTAATCATGAGGTGGTTTTTTTCTTTGTCTCAGGAGTACTTTTTGGGGGAAATTATAAGACTGAAGCTGGCATGAAATCTGGAGGGGAAAAAAATGTTTCTCTTCCCCTCATGTTCATTTTTTCTAATAACCTCTTTTCAATTAGTACACCAAGCTCACCAGCCCCAGTATTTGTCTGAATTATGTGTATGGACAGAATCTAAGAGCACCATCATCCTTTCCCCCACCCAAAAAGCAAAAGAGAAGGCTGAGGGTATTCAGTGCTTTGGTGAAACTGCACAGACGGAGTCATAGAGCATCTACAAATCCTCCCATTTGATTCCTACATATAGCAAAGTCAAGGGGCAAATTTTCTCCTGGAATGTGTTGAATCAATTAGCATTTATGATGGAAAGCAGGCACACAGGCCACTTGGTTGCCTTCCAGACATTTCCAGTGGGCAAATTGCCCGGGCCAGCTTGCCATGCACTGAGTGCTTTGATTCCCTGTTGGAAAACTCCAAAGGTTCTTCCAGAATGCCCCAAATTCCAGCCTTGTGCCTGTCCCTTCTTGCAGCCTGATAATCCATATTCTTATTGGACACTTGGAATACATTAAAAAATGAGGACAGTTTTTATTGCAAAACTCTATGTAAGTATATCAAGTTTTGCATTATGAAATCCCTGTAGTGGAAGCAGGAAACTTCTTGTTACACACTGTGTGTGAATGTACACCACATATGTATATAGAGACATTAAGGTAAATTTTTAATTTTACATTTTTAACGTTATGTTTATGGGGTTTCTTGCATGCATATAAAATTTATATTTAATAGATAAATCTCCATGAAACTAGAAGTTCCAGTTACCAGGTAGGTCTCCTAACTGATAGTTTTATGATATGTACAAAACCAAATTAAATGCCAGTTGTTGCACTAACAGTGACCAATAAAAATACAATGCATGAAACAACATAATTATGCAAATTATACAATAATACAAATAAATAAAATACAATTTATGGATTAGAATATGAATTTCAAAAACATCCGAATAAAAAATAATTATGAATAAAAATTATGAATAAAAATATTAAGATAATTAAAATATAAATTTCTACCAGATTTATAAAAGTGAAAAACAAATAATATCATGTAATTAAAACATTAACATCCAACTCAGTAAAGTGAAGAGAAAAAAATTTAACCATGCTGAAATGACACAGTTAAGCTGTGCCTAAAAAAATGACATTTCCATTCTGAAACAGATCAGCACATGTGGATACAGGGCTATCAATGCACAGCTTCTCTACAAAAATGCTTTAAAAATGGCTAAGTTTAGATTTGTTTGCATGTTTTTTAATATGTGTTCTGCCTTCTGTATATATCCTATCAATAAATGAAATCTAACCATGGATTTGCAGAACACACAGGGTTTCTCAGTATAGTGAAAATTTGCAGTGTTGTTATGCATGCAGTTGCTGGGATTTAAAGAAGCAGGCAGTTCCACACAAATTACTCAGACACAAAAGGGTATTAAGATAAAATAAAGTGTAACTTGTTGCAAGGACTGAAAGCTGAATTCCACATCCTTACCAGAGTGGGAAGATATTAAAGCACAGAAGATTTATGTCATGGTTCTCAGTGCTGTGCAGTTGTAGATTTATTGCAGACATAAGAGTTTGAATGCTTGCTGGTGCACAAATATCTTCCATTTAGATTTTAGTCATAAATGGAGGGGTTTAAAAAGTGGGAGTCTGTAAGAAAGGCAGAGAATGATACAACCAGAGCTCTAAACAATGTCTAGGGAATCTTGGAATGTCAGGTCTGTCTAATTTCATGGCTATGAAACCCTTAAAGATGCACGAATTGGAAATTTAGCAGCATCTATTGCAACAGTGAAAGTGCATTCTTGTCTTAAATCCACAGCTCTCAAAGCAATGTTTTCCCAAGGTTATTGGCTGCTGTTCACTGTGCAGGCAAGCCACTATGGCACTTTAAATCACCTGACCTCTCTGCACTTCAATTCATTAAAACTAATAAAATACCTTATTTCTGAATGCATTTTTGTGCCAAAGATCAGGGATCTTGACTGAGGTTTGTAATCTGCCTGCAGAAGAAATATCACATAGGTAGCAGTAATGGTGCATTCGATTTCTGCTAGAATTTAAATTTGCTGGACAATCTTTCTTAAAAAGGACGGGAAAAGATTGGGCTGAATTAAGTTAAAAAAAAATAAATCTGTTCTTTAACTCATAACTGCTCAAAATTATCTGTATTCCTGAATGCTTGATCATGATGTTCAGGAGATGCAGAGAATTATTGGACATTCAGAACTAAAGCTACGGAGAGAAATAACTAAAACAAAACAATTATTGTCTACTTGGTAAAACTCTGGTTAAATTCACCTGAATAAGATAATGTGTCTGTACAAAGGCATTGTCCAAAAAATAAACCATCTTAAAAATCCTTCAGTTGATAAAATCTCTGAGGGCAATTCCATTTAATTCAGTCTCAGACTTTTTCTAATATATATGTACTCACTAGATGAAGAAAGAGTGAAACTAAAAATGCTGGTCATGATCAGTCAAAGGCTGGACTTGATGATCTCTGCGGTCTTTTCCAACCTAAATGATTCAGTGATTCTATGAATTACCACTGTGTGATATATTTAAGGACATATTTATGAAGAAGAGAATTTACCCTCTTTCTTCATTCTTTTCTTGTGCCCAGAGAGTATTTTTGAATTTACAGACAGAAGTATAAACTTTGTCAAGTGGAAGTCTACCTGCTGAATCCAGACACCATTCCTTTCAAAACCTAGCAGAACTAATTCCTTACTGCAAAGACTACTTCACACTTCCAGAGCATTCTTTACCTCCAGAACTTGCAAGTGGTTTATAAAATGCAGTTTTGCAAATCCAAAGTGCTGAATAACTCTTGGATGTGACCCACACTTCCTCCTTCAGTGACTGTGGTTTTAAGGGGCTCTGCAAACACCAGCAGCCACGCAAAGGAATGTGCTCACATAGGATCCAGTGCCAATTCCTATCAAGGCTCTTGCAGCAGAGATTCAGCACCTTCCAGGACTGAGTGTGCTCGGTGTTACTTCTGGAGAGGGTTGGAAACATGCCCTCGTACCTCCAGGCACAAGTCCCTGGGCATTAAGGGAGTACGACTGCATCTGAAAAGGTCACATAAAAAGCAAAGCACAACTGGGGGAAAATGTCCCAGATCTCAGTTCTGTTGCCCTGTGGCTAAATGTGCTGATTGCCCCAGCTATCTTAGTCAGTATTGTGCAGGGAAAATAGAGGAAGGTAGTAACTTTTCCTCTCAGAGAACTTCAGCTTTGGAGTGGGCCTTGGATCTTGCAGGCTTAGTTGTGTAGATAGAAATTAGTGCAACAGCTAAGAGGTGATACCACCTGTCTGTAGGGCTTCTTGAGTTTGTTTATTCCTGGTCCAGCTGCTGTGTGCCTGCCAGAAAATATTCCCTAGCAGCACAAATCACTGCTATTTTTTGTGTGTAGCACACTGCTCTGTCTCCATTCAAACAGTTGAGGCCTTACAGCAGAAACAGTTTTGTTCCAGTCAAGTAGAAAGACCCACCATCACATATTCCTCATAATATCTTTCTAGAAGCCAAATAAAATAATGTTATTACTTGAAACTAAAAAGGCTTTTAAGTAGCAGTGCTTTAAAATACAATAGTTCAGACTCGTCTGAGATTTCATGGGTTCTATAATAATGCAGCTGTTTTCCTAAGGGTGTTCTCACAAATTCATAAAAAAGTCTATTTGTTATGAGCATTCTGAAACCCCAAGGAAAGCAGCTGTGTTTTTGACAAACTGGGCTGCATTTTCAACACCTCTAGCAAAAGAGACATTTATAGAGGAATTTTATGCCTTATATATCCATGAGCGACATATTTTTTAACACTAACAACATACAGTGCTCTTAGCAGAAGATTACACAGCAAAGCAGCCAAACTGAACATTGAGCTGAGCCACAATATGAAATTAAAGCACTGACCTCCAGCAGAAGACTTGCCCTAAATTTAAAATATGCCACCCAGAGTGAACTTAAAGGCCACAAGGGAAATCACTGAATAATATAAGCATGTTAGATGTGAACTTCTCAGGTTTTTAAATCCTTTTCCTTTTTTTTTCTTTGCTTTTAATCTGTTCCTGAAGATGTAGGAGAGCAAAGGATGAGTGACACTGTTAGGGGATCTTGGTGAATGTGCTTACCACAGTATTAATGAAATATGAATTCTGGACAAGATAGGAACTTTGTTTCCTGTATATCCCATTCCTGCAGGGGTTTATTTTCTTTTTTTTTTCCCTCAAGTAGTTCAAAAGTGATTGTAAACCCAAATATAATTATTGCTGCTCTCAGACTTGTACAAATTTCATAGGGGTTTTAGTCTGTACATATTTTTATACCATATAATTTTTTCTAGATTTTCTACATCTGCTCAACCACATTCAGTCCTTCCTGGTTTTCACTCCTTCATGTTTTGCAGTTGCATTCTTTATGTACTAAACACTTATTTCTTTCATATTTTTCAACAGTATATACTTTATTACTAGTGTTTACCTATTTTTTAAAAGCAAAATTTTTTCTGTTCTCAAATTAAGTTTCCCACTTAGACAATCCATCTGAAGTGTCTTTAATGCTCTTTCTTCAGTCTACTCTTCTACCCCATATTTTCATATTACTATGGAAGTTACTCAGTATTGTCATTTCCTCTTGAAACATCTATGCATCTGTATGCCACTAAATTTTCCAGGTGAGTTGTGGCTAATCCATTTCCTTTTACTGTCATCCTTTTAATGCCTCATCCTTTGATCCTGGTCTCTCAAGATACGATTTCTCCTTGTCCTTTTCTTTCATCTTTATCTCTTTATCTCTTTCTTTTATTGTACTCAACTTTCTGAGTTCCATCTGAGTTACGTCTCCTTTTCACTTTCCTTCATCTTGCTCTTGCCACTCCATTGCAATCCTCCATCCATCAAATCCATGCCTCAACTCTGCTTTTTTGGCCTTTCAGGGGAGCACTTGTCTGGTGGGTCTTTTGATCCCAGTCTGCAGGCTGTTTAATTTCATTTCATACATCATTCTTCTTTCTTAGTTGTCTTAGCTTCACATGCAAATTAATTGTATCATTCCCTTATATCTAGCTCTTCTGATTTCACTTTTTAGTTGCTCTTAGCCTCAGTTATCTCAGTGTCAGCACAAGCCCAGGTTCTATTCTCACATTCCTGATTGAAATAAGTGGTCCACACCGATTTTTCTCATCAGAATATAAATAAGTCTACTTCCTTTATATTTGTTCAAAAGGCATGATCATTCCCTGCACAGCTGATTTTACCCACTTTAATTTCATTTTATGAACAGTGTTACCGAAAATGTTAACTGTCAGGGAACCAAAATTCCATTTCCATTACTGTTTATTAAACTTATTAATTCCTGAATTTAAAATGTATGTATGAAATTTGAAAAGTAAGGGTTTTTTTTTAATTTAATGAAAGAATGTGAACGTGAATGAGAGAAGTGCTGAGAGACCCTTACTGGCTGTGTATGAGTGAGCAAAATGCTTGAAGGCACAAGGACTCTTCCAGTTCCAAGCATGGGCCAGAAGTCAGTAATTACATGTAACTGGCATTTTTAGAGGTGAATCCTAAGGAGTATTGGCATTACTCTGTCTTTATTCTTCCATTTGGTAAAGATTAGAAGATATTCTGGATGAGTTATCAGAATGAGCTTCCTCTGAGAAGTTAAAAAGTCTGAGACAAGCCCATATTTTGGAATGCCATTCTTTTCTTTTTTTATTGGCAGATATATGGAAGTCTGGTTTAAATCAGTGCATCTCTGCCTAAGTTCATAAATTTGCAATAACATAAATTATCCCAAATTTAATCCACTAAATATAGTCCTCACTTTTGAATCAATTCTACTAACAAAGAATTAAAATGATGTTTTCTCTTAATTACCCTCTATTGATTCAGCAGGAAATAAATTTAAAGAATGAGAAAAGAATATATTTCTTAAATTTGCATTTGTAAATACTGTCAAATGCTCTTAAATGGATACCACTATATAAAAAAAAGATATGAAACTTAAGTGAACATCTTTATTATGGGTTTAAAGCATGATTTTCCCCAATTTATATCTACTCTTGAAAAGGAGAAGAGTAGGAATATTAAAAACCTTAGGGTGAGATGCAGTAAATTAGTGAGCTCTGTGAATGGCTGAGTGTAAAGCCTGATATTAGTTCAGAAATTCCCATTAACTTCAGAAAGATTTGAATAGGACTTGAAAGGTGTTAAAGGCTCCACAGCAGAAAATATTTGCAAGTAAAATCAGTGTATTCCAAAGCATTGTGAATGCACTTGCAGTTTACTCCTGTGAGTCTTTCCAATAAAAAGTCTTTGAACTCAAATTCACTTCATGTTGGAGAGTATGGGGTTTCAAGGTCCAGCTGATCACATTTTTGTATTTTAATAATTACCTAGGCCAGGAATCTCTTCACAAGGTAGTGATAGCATAAAATGGTAAAATAGTAAATTGAAAGTGAGACTGGAAAAAAGCAGGCAAGCATTTGTGGAAAACACCAGTTTTTATATTTGGAGTTCTCTGCTTTCTGTCTCCCACCCCCGCCTCCCGCTCCTTGTAAGAAATGGGAAGGAGACATAATCTGGAGGGAGAAATAAATGTGACTTTCTGACAGCAGCCACTCACATTCTTATTTGTAGATTAAGATTATTCACATTAAGGATATATATTCTTCTCAGGGGAGTTAGTGGGGGACTGTAGAGAAGAGCAAATCCAGACATTTCCAAGATATTACAATCACAATTTCCAAGATATTACTTGACAGTGTTCAGTGCCTTACTTCTCTAAAGAATTTACCCTCTCAGAATTTCTTCTAGAAGTGTAGAAAAAAGGAGATGGAAGGAAGCATTATTAAAAATTACATATAATTTAATTATGTTATTTTATTATCTAATTAATAATGTGAATACTTCAAAGAGACTCCTTTAAACTGTGTCAATTGTCATATTTACACGGTCCAAGGAGCTCTTCCATAGACCTTATCAATAATTTACAATATCCTTTCATTAAAAACTATTTTATTTTTAATAAGAAACACTTAAGCAACATTTTAGTGGGTAGTGAAAAGTGAACACAATCTTTATTTGCTTGTCAGAGAACACATTCCACTTAAAATGCATGTAATGTCATGCTCTGATGCTTACAGTTATAGCGATATGTGCTTTATTACACCATTCAGTAGATTTTACAAGGCTAAAAATTGATGCAAGAAAATTGGAAGATGACCTGTAGTGGATTTCTCTTATAATTGAAATATCTGAATAGTGAGGATGAGGGGGAAGAATAAATTAGTGTTCCTGTTATCTTTTGAATATTGAGTCTATCCTGATTTAAGTAAGAAAAGACAGGAGGCAGTCAGAAAGTCCAAGAGCATTTAATACTGTGTCTGTACAGGAAGGCAGAACGAAGTTTCCTAACTTTGACTGGCTCATTTCATACCCTAGCAAGGGTTTTCTGGTGAAGTGCCAGGGGCTGTAGAGAGCTGCTGGCATTGCTGTTTGCAGTCACTGTGACAGGCGTGGCTGGTGTTTGGTACCTGAGCTCACGAGGAAAAGGTACCAGTGTGCAAAGCACCTCCATTCCTGACCCCTGCAGCTTCCTACTGACCAGGAAATTACTCAGGGATGCTTGACTGGGGGCTTGGCTGCTGGAAATCAGAGGGCTGCAGGCTGTAGCTGCACCAAGATCTCAGGAGAAAGCTGGCAGTGATGTGTCACCCAGCCCTGGGGCACCTGGGTGCTCAGGCCACTGCCCTGGCTGTGCCCAGAGCTCTTCTGCAGAGCCTGGAGCTGTGCCTGGGGAACAATCCTGGATCCCATCACACTGAGAGAGTGACCAGGAACCAAAGCAGGCTGCCAAGGGCAGCTCCCCAGCAGTTCTGCTTGGGAAATCAGGTGATGGATGGGGCTGAAGTGGCTGAAGTGCCCACACCCACACACACACACAGGCACAAGCCCCTAAACTCACTGTCCCTGGACGTGCCCCAAAAAACACTGACGTGGCACTGGGTGCCATGGTTTAGTTGATGAGGAGGTGTTTGGTCATAGGTTGGACTTGATGATCTCAGAGGTCTTTTCCAACCTAGTTCATTCTGTGGTTCTGTGACCCTGGCAAGGTATCCTGTGCTCAGAGGTGTGGACCCATCTGCAGTGTGTGGGAATACCTTCAGCATTGCCTTTTCTCTTTGTTACTGCCTTATCAACAGCTATCAGCACACTTGGTTAGAAAAATGAAGAATCTACTGTGCATATACTTGTAGCTAGGCTTGGAACAGATGCTGGGGAAAAAAAAACAAACAATAATAATAATAATAAAACTCTCTTCACTTGATCCAGCAGTGTGGTGGCACTTATGGACAAGATGTCTCCTAAATCCTCCAGTTAGAGTGAGACATAGCTCTTGGTTTTACAAGTATTTTTTAGAAAAGTTATTCAGATAAAGGCAGCTTACATCTGGTCTTTGTAGCTGCCTAATTCCTGTCCTGTTGAACCCATTGTTTCACAGTACAACTGAAAATGAGGTCCTTTTGTTACACCAGACTTTGCAGAGTGACATTTGTATTTTTTATGACATATGTAGAGACTGTGTGTCAATGTGTGCATGCATATTTTTATGACAAACGACTGGGGAATAGCTAATTTGATTTCAGCAGTATTTTTGTAGAACTGAAAAATTATCTTGAGAGGACAGTAATTTTTAGTGGTATCTTTGAAAGGCGGTATACTGATGTTTCAAGGACAGTGTAAATAATTCAAAACAAATTTCAGCACTCAGATTTAGGATTATATT
This sequence comes from Parus major, assembly GCF_001522545.3. Lineage (NCBI taxonomy): Eukaryota > Metazoa > Chordata > Aves > Passeriformes > Paridae > Parus > Parus major. Next base: position 7,299,090 of record NC_031778.1, read on the forward strand.
CATGCTTTTCACAATAATTAGGCTTGCAAACTTATCATATTTTGTTTATGGAATAAATTTTTAATATACATTAAATAAAATCTGTTTCATCTCAATAAATATATACCATTTTAAAACACTAATTTCCACTTTGTTTGTACTAATACTTTTCATTATTTAATAGAAGACTTTTTGTCTGTGAAAGAATGGCAATCAAAGAACAAGCATTTTCCATTTCAGATTTACAGCACTGTAAAACACGGGGCAGCACCTTTACTTTTAGAATTCAGAGGATAAAAAGACTTCTTGATTTGCATACTGATCAGTTGAATGGATTTCTGTAAAATAAATTCTGTTACACTGTCCAAAAATAACTAACAACATAAAAGCCTGAAGTCAACAAAAGTTTTGCTCTACCAGCTGTAAATTAAATAAAAATATTTTTCCATTTAAACATTCTTTATAAATAAACAATTGTTTTCTTCTTAAAATAAATCAGTTACCCAGAACAGAAGTATTCTTAAGACAAGTTTTTACATATTCATGCATGCAGAATCATATATTGTATTTCAACTTAAGAAAACCAGTTTGTTTGCGCTCTGCAATTTTGGTAGAGCCCTTACCCTAAATCTGTGACTCCCTCAGTTCCAGTTGGATCTTGTAAATCTTTGTGTCTTTCCCATAGATTAACTCATCCTTAAAGATGAAATGAAAGCTGAAGAAAAAGTGCTTGGAAAACTGACTGGTTTAGAGGTTGAATCAAATCCCTGCCTGCTTTAGAACTGGGAAATTTGGGGTTGTTTGGGGACATACAATTTGAAATTCCAGATTGCTGTTTAACACAGGGGTTTCTTCATTGTTTCAGAAAACTTTGCTGAAATCACTCAGGTTCATATCGAGTATCTCATTCAATCTCTTCAGGTATATTTTAGATTAGTACTGGCAAATTATTCTTTTCTTTTTCTCAAGATGTCTTCTATGTTCCCTTTAAAAGATCTCCAATAGAACCATTTTTTCATGGTATTTTAAAAATCCTGGAAAGATTTTTCAAAGGGGACTATGAGCAGAGTAAATTGGACAAGTTAAAAGAAAAGTTCAGTGGCTCTGCAAAATGAAAAGCTTCTGTTGAGCTCCAAAAAAATCTAACATATTTCTGAATCCTTTTTTTTGTAATTCACCATCTGACCTGTTACTGCATTGCAATATTTATGAACTTATCTGATACCTAAGCCAGGTTTTCTAGGAAGAACCATGAATCCTTCATTCATTTAAAGGTCAGAAAGAGGATTATAAAGATGGATGGTGTCCCTGCCTGTGGCAGAGCTTTGGAACCAGATGATCCTTGGTGTCCCTTCAAACACAAACTATTCTGTGGTTCTGTGAATTTAAACACTCCCAAACAAACCAGCCCTCCCTATCAGGCTTGTGAGGCAGTCTCTGTGGCCCTTACACCCTTCTTTCCAGAGGAGAGCTGCAAACACCCTCCCTGCACTCCAAATGCCTTCATCTGACAGTCTGGGACACCCATCTTTCTGAGATTTTCTTGAGCCTTTCGTGTATTAGACAGGGTAACAAATAGTAGCATTTAGAGAAATATTTAACTAACTTCTGCTATCTCAGCAGTTTCTGCTGCTGTTGTTGACATTATATCTTCCAGCATCTTGACCTTTAAGCATTAAGTATCTGCCAGCCTGAACCAATAAAGGAAAGAAATTGTAACTTTCTAACCCAGTATATTTATTTTCAGAAGTGTATGTATGCACAAACACACGTGTGTGTACACACACTGACATGAGAATTACACATGACCCTGAAGGAGATTAATATCTGGTTTAGAATCCATTAGAGTAACTAAGACCAAAAAGGATATGTGCACTTCATCATGAAGAGCTTCCCCCCATGTTTTTTCTGTCAGAATTATCTTCTCACTTGTACAAACAGCTTTCCCCTTGCTATAAAATCTCCATTAGATGGTTACATTCATTATGCTACTATCAAACCATCTCCATTTAGATGTGAATTTCTTGCTTCTCTTTGTTTTTTACTTTATTCCTACCCAGATCTCTCTCAGTTCACTGATCCCTTCAGCTGCCTGAAGAGTTGCACAGTATGCAGGGGTTTACAAACGCAGATGTAGCCAAGCAATGCAGCAACTCTCCTCTGCCTCCCCAAACCACTCACTCTCCTCATCAATAGCTATATCTGGAGAAAAATATTTTGACAGTAGTTTGTATATGAGTGATATCTCTACAGTAGCAACAGGAAAACAAATAGAACTTGAAGAAACAGTTGTACAGAATACTAATGTATCTGTTCCATAAACAATTTCTCTTACTCCTTAAAGAAAATATCCAGCTGAAACCTCGAGAATTTCAGGACAGAGTTACTCTTTGAACTCTTTCATAAGTAAATAGGATAGTAATGGAATTGAGGTTTTACTGTTTCCAGAGTTTATTTTATGGTACAAAAGGTTAAATCCTGTGCAAGTAGAGCAGGGGTGATTTGTGCTCTCTGTTGTGTGGGAGCAGTCCTTTGGTCCTGACAAGACAGCCTGTGGCTTCAGTAGTCACAGCCAGGACACAGAAAGCACTCCTCTAAAAGAAATATGCATAAGTTTAAGTGATTTGTGTCTCACACCCCAATTTCATACCTGTGAGTTTCATTTCTGATTTCTAATCATCACAGTTAATAATACAGAATTATTCTATTGCATGCTCACAACTGCTTAAGGTAAGGATTTGATTTGTAAGTTTGAAAGGAACCCAGACCTAAGACAAATAATACCCAGTTTTCTGTAAAATCTGTGTGCAGCTATATTTTAAAAATTTCTCAGGCATGTAATATTTGAGTTTGTGATTACTAGATATGACTAAAAAGTAAAAAAGCAACCAAAGAAAACAACTCCACTAGTCCACACATGTTTGTAAATGAGTTTGGTATAAAGCAACATAATTCTAACTTGACTTATTTAAAAAGGTATAAAAAACTCACACTAATTTCCATTACATACCTTGGACTTCAGTCATGATAGTGCTCTTCCTCACAGTGGTCCCAGAAATAAATTCTAAGCAGGTTTAAATTGCCCATTGATGGAATTGCATCAGTTTGCATCAGTGTCCTGGTTAAAAGCCGAAGCAGAGGTTTCAGCTGAGTAGGAACTTGGTGGCAATACTGACTGGGAGGGACTCTGCCAGCTAGAAATAATCATATTGTGATCCAAAATGTAGTCTTGGTGATTATCCAGAGCCCATTCTCCTTGGGGAGAAAGACAGGTGTGGCTCAAAGGAAGGGCCATGTTTACTTAAACGAGTTTTGGTGAGGCTGTCAGAGCAAGGAGAAAAGGACAGACACAGAAGAATTCCATTTAATACACCTGGGATTGTTTTATATATATATATAAATAATAAATATATCTATATTTTTTTTTTGACATTTGTAACTGATGCTTGAGTCAAAAGAGGAAACTGCAGGGATATGGAGGCATCATTGAATCAGGGCACGGTGAAATAAAACAGAAATACAAGAGAATGATTCCAGAATGTTCATGAAATAAGGAAATTTACTCAGCATTGGTAGTTTATGTTCTTAAACAGGCAGCCTGCCTAGAATTAAGAATTGCAGTCATTAGAAATCTATTAACACATCCAGTTCTGTCCAGATAAGAAGAAGGAGGCACAGCAAACAGAAAACAACAACCACGTGCAGTGTTTGGATTCAATGGGATCCTGTGAGATTTATGTGCCCAATTAGGTAGCTCTGGGAATCTAGCCCCAAATTCCTGAACTCAAATGGAAAGAAAGATGTTCAGAGTTTTGATATAAAGGATATATTAATAACTGTCTAAAAAGCTATTTTATTATATTTATTTATCATATTCAACCCTAGAAAGATGATATTCAAGCTTGGTTTTATTGGTTCATTTTGAATTGGTTTTATTAATTAGTTTAGGTCTCAAGAAAGTTACAAGAAATGACCAAAATATATATAAAGAAGGAGAGCTTGTCTTATAAACCAGGAATATGTATTTATATGGTTCTTCAATGCAAGTTTTCTCATTCTATGTCTTAATTTGATATAGAGCAAAGATAATTTGGTAAAAAACACAAGAGTAAAACCCAAAAAAAGCATTTTTATGCCCCGGTTTTAACAGAAGGCTTTGGTTTATTTCTCACTAGGGAATTTAGATGTGATAAAACTGATATGTTTGTTTGATGTCTAAACAATCTCTTTTCCTCTGCTTGGTGCAATTTTCCCATCCCGTGCTGCTTCGACCCTCAGCCACATTACATATTGATAATTTGTAAAGATATTCCAATATCTCACAGCTGTCAATGCTTAATGGTAGTTTTTTACTACTCTCTTGTAGTTTTTCATGGAACTCCTTTAGCATAATGCAACAAAGTCTACATTTATAGGAGAAAAAAGTCAGTAAATTGTGTACTTTATACCTGAGATGCCGATACATAAATGGAGATGAGAAGATTGTTTGGAGTCATTCTAAGAACACTGTTATTCATGGGTTTATAGCTTTGTAGTTGTTTTGTTATTTCTTAACCCTCAAAATTGAAAAATTTTATTTGAAATATTGATAATAATGAGATCCTTATTTCTTACTAACAGATTGAAAGCTGCTGATGATTTTGCCCTAGTATTTTTTATTTCCATTTACACAAGTAAAATAAAGATTGTCATATTTTGACATCACAAGAAGGAGAGGTAAAAGAGATAAATTAATGATTTGCTGTATGAAGAAAGTTATTTTTCATGATCAAAGAAATCAGGACCAAATTTTGACCACTGCCACCTTTGTCAAAATCTCTCGAAACAAAGAGTAATTAACAACTAGTCCAGACTTCAGAATTTATTTCAAAGACCCTAAAAAATTTGCAAAGTATTTTTACAACAAAAAGTGCCTTTGCTTAAAAAATACTTGCTCATAGAAAGAACAGTTAAAACCCGTTTCTCAAAAACATTATTCTCTAGCCTTATTTAAATTCATAGAGTTTTTGACTAGGTGGCCTTGCATGTGGGCTCAGAGTTTTGCATGAGTGTGAACTAAATAAAAATACATTAGTGCATCAAGTAGGTCAGGAATATGGCTGTTCTACAGAACCTAGACTGCCTGGTTGGGCTGATATTGGAAAAGGAAAATTTTGAATTAGTAATGCCAGTCATGCTGTTTTGGCAGCATTGTAGACTAGCCTGAGATCAAGGGAAGAAAACAAACAACTGCTGAATTGGATCTTTACAGGAAATATTGCTCCTGCAAACAAATTAAGAAAAAAATCACAACAAGCTACCAATTATCTCAAGAAAAGATAACAACTTTATTAGCCTGTCTTTATTTCAAAAGGTATAAAAATATCAACAAACAAAACAAAAATAAGATATCAACTGAATCAGAAACACTGAGTTATTTCAATTATCTAAGGAGGCAGATTTCTCTACACTGATGAATCACAGGAAATATTTCTGTGCAGATTCAGGGAAGAATGCTATACACAAATATGTAAGCATCAGGCAAAGCTCTAAAGCTAATAGAAACATGAATAGTTGTGACTAATTGCTGGTCCTTAATTTTTGGAGAAGCCATATCGGTAAAGAAACTTCATGTAGAGAGGACTGGCTAAATAAGGCAAAGAACAATTCACAAGTACTTTCAGGATTGATATCCAAACCCTGCCTTTGTGATTATATGTTTACTTATTTGTTCTTAGGTAGGAGATGAATGACTGCTGCATGTTTATGAAAGTGCTTTGACTCTCCAAAGCATCTTAAACAAAGCTGTGAATCATTCTGGCTCAAGCCCATCTGGAAAGCAGAGTGTGTGTTATAGTGTGGGTCACTTGAACCCATTTCCAGTCCCAGCCAACAGCCACAGTGAAGCCATGGCAGGATTTAGCTGGGCATCATGAGGAGCAGTCAAAGGAATAAAATCAGTGATTGGCCATTGCTGCTATAAAATATTAAATTTTATCCTCACTGATAATTATCTAAAAAGTTTGACTGGAATAATTTTTTCTTTTACAATCAATTCAGAATTTTGGTGGGGAGTTTTTTTGGGGTTTTTTTTGTTTTTTTACAGTAGTTTTTCAAGGCCCACATTTGCACTACAGTTTGTTAGGAGGGAGCAGGGGGACTGATAGGGAGAGAGCACCTGCAAGTTTTAAAAGGAGACCCAGACTTCATCTTCTGTGCCCTTACTGGTTACAGCAGTTGACTGAACTTTATTTTTTGTGGATAACTACAGGAAAAAAAATTACAGTATTCCAGAGTATTAGGATGTGTCATATTTGCCCTATAAATTCCCTAGCCAGTGCTGCTTCTGACAGAAGCTCAGCTGGTATTTCATCCTCTACCAAACTTAATCTAAAATGTACTTCCTGTGGATTTCAAGGGAATTCTGAGAGGAGAATGTTCACACATGGAAATTAAACTGTTCCTCTAAATGGGTGTTATGGAGCTATTGGATGCCCAAATGATATTTAATTGGTGGCATTTCAACATTTTTAATTACTAACCATTCTGCTAGGTTTATTCATGGGGCATTCCACAAACATCCAACACGCTTTAGCCAGTTCTTCTACGGTGAGAGCCAGACTGTCTCTGGCACAGCATCATAATAACTAAAAAAGCAAATAATTCCTGATGAACTCAGTAAATCAGAGCTGGATGTAGAATTAGGATTTTGCATTGTTAATTAAACACAGTCAGATGACAAACAGCTCCTGTACTGTGGGTGTGGTGATGATTGGCACAGAGCAATTACACACTGTGACAAATTTATTGCAGCAGAACTGTGAGGGTCAGTGGGGTCACAAGAGTGAGCTGAAAATGACTGATCAGAAGGCACATTGATCAGAGGAGGTTTTTTCATCTACAGATATAAAAGTTTCTGTGGTGTCTCCAGTGCTCTGTTAGTGCCTTTTTTAATAACAGTGCTGTTATTAATACATACAGGCCTCCCTCAGGTCAGAAAGGTAGTTGCCTACTTAGCTGAAATTCAATGAATTCAATTAAATACTGCAGCCTTGGGCTAGAGTTCTAAAATAATATTCATTTTGAGCCTTTCTTGCAGCCTTGGACTTTTTCCTTAATTGTATTAAACATCCTCAGGGTCCATGTATGTGAGGAAGGGAAGTTCAGGGTGTGAAATAAGCTATCTTTTCAGATTCACCACCAGATGTGTTTGTTTAAGATAAGACCAAATATTTCCAAATCTGACAGAGCAGAAAGAGGGATAATAATTATTGGCACTGTAAAAGTAATGTTTTCTGAACTAAATCCTCAGCTAGTGGAAACTGAGGAAGAAGTCTGATGTTACCTGAGTTCTGAACATGTTTACCAACATAGTATGGTCCTCTGGACTGAAGTGCATTTCTGTTTATCATTTATTTCTGTACCTATAAACCAATGAAAGCAGGATTAATAGAAGCAACAATGATCTGAACCTTTTTTTTTTAATTCATCCAGTGAAGAAAATAATGATAAATTAATGTTTATCAGCAATAAATTTCAATAAATCTTTCATTGGTAGCTTTTCTTTGAAATATGTATAGATAATTTTTTACAAAAAAAGTACACAAATTTAAAAAATTTTAAAGATTTACCCCTTTGCCTTTTATTTAAGCAAATAGTGTCTTTCACTGAGAAGTCCTAGAACTCTTGTAGTCAATGCAGACAAGCATCAGAAACATGAGACTTCAGAGCCTTGAATTCCTTCCATCCAAATTCACTGCAATCCACAAATTATTGGTTAAACTCCAAATTTTCTATACACTCCATGTAATTGAGTTTGTTACTCCTTAAAAGTTTTAAACCTAGAACAAAGATAATGAATTAAGGGATATGCATGGAAAATAATAAAAGGTAATTCTTAGATGCTAAAATGTCTTTGGTTTTACAAAGACTATGCAATGGCTGTAGAAGGCAGAATTCTTATGCTTTAGAAAATCAGTTAAAAATTCACATTGTTTTCCCCAAGCTTTATCAGAATTATGGGTGATTTGGTGGAAGAAAAACAATGTAGTCTCCTAATAACCCAGCACTGAAATGGTCCTGTGAGTCAAAGTGAAAATGGCCATCTCAAAGCATGTGGTAAAATCTAAGAGCTGATTGCAAAGACATATTTTCATAGAACCCCACTATCACTAGTTGGTTAAATGGCAGATCTATAAATCTAAGCTCAAAGATAACGAAGATGGGCTTATGGGCAAAGAGTGACTATCAAGTGTTCACCTTGATCTGATTGCAAAAATCAAAGTTCAACTATCATCACTTACACAAGCAAAGGAAAAGTAATGTCTTTATGACTTACCAATTAAAGAAAATTTATACCCTCCTTGATCAGAAAGATGTAGTCATAGTATTTTTGTAGTGTTATTTTGCAACTTCATAAATCGTTTAATGTAAAGAAAAACATTAATAAATTAAATTATTACTAAATTAAATTACTAATAAATTAAAGAAAAACATTAATAAATTCAAGATAATAGTACAGCTGATGTGCACTTATAGCCAGGACACAAATTATTGAGCTTGAAAAAATACTTTCAGATTTTTCATAGAGTTTGTCTTCCTGGGTCAGAGTCTCAGCTGATGGGAGTTATCTTTTGTTCGTTGAAATCAGCAGAGTAATGACAACTTACACTGCCTAAAGATGTGGCTATTTCAACTGCAGTGTTCAGTTGCTGAATTTATGGGGATATAATTGAGATACTCTTAAAAAAATTAAAAAAAAAGATGCTTTCATTTTCTCATTTATAATGGAGGTGTAGGGTGGGGAAATGGACAGAGCATGAAATGATTAGACAGCTTGTGTGACTAATAGGAATATTGTCCCTAAAGGGAAAAAGAACATCTCACCAATACAAGTGCGCTCAATTAGAGTTTTAAATTAGAGTGTAATTATGTTTTTTAAGGCAGAAAAAAGAAGAAAGCTTTTAATCTTCTAGGTGGCCTCATTTTAGCAAAAAGACAAATTTAAGCAGTGTTTTGGCTAAGATGATGGTCTGCATCTTTCATAAATTTGGAATAAATCCAACCCCTGAAGGGCTAGAAACAGTTGTATTATCTTTCTTGTACCTGACTTTAAGGAGAAATGAGAAAACACCTCACCAAAACAACACCACAACAGCCCATATATTTCCATTTTTAATGATATCTTATTTCTGGAAAAATAAAAAGGATTATTTTTGTGAATTATTTATATCAATTCTTTATATCCATTATTTATATCAAATATTATGCAACATTTAGATTTTTCTTAGAGGTGAGTCTGAGGAACTGCAGTGGAAAGACAACAAATAGGCAAGCCTGGATGTGCAGGCTCAAATGGCTGTTCACAAGTGTTCAGGTATTACACAGACCATGTTGCATGTCCTGGGTCTTGATCTTGCACAGTGTGGTTTTGACAGTTCCAGTGTCTCAGAGATACTGAAGTGCAGCTTCCTTATTTATTAGTGCTTGCTGTTGTCCTGTCAGGTAAAACTTGGCAGGTATTTACATGCTCGACCTCCCTGGTGCTCCAAATTCAAAGGGAAAAATATTTGTCCTTCCAAGTTTCAAATAAAAATGTTTTGGTATTTCTGAGAAATGCATCAGAATGCAAAAAATAAGTGTTTATGTGACAGGAGCAGAAAGCAAACAATAAATGGTTAAATTACAAGTCCACTTGGTGTAGTTATCCTTTAATACAAGGTTAATTAATAAGAGGGAATATCTGTGTTGGGAAGAAGGAATAACCACTACATTCTGGACTAGCTCTTATCAGCAAGAGCTGCAGACAACAACAGAAGAAAGGTTCAGATTAAGCACAAAAATATTTTCCTAACAGGTTTAGGTACATAAATAATCAAATAATGTAATAATGAGCTTTTCTTACAACATTTTCTTTCAAGATACTTAGGCACCTAAGAGTTCCTAAAATGCTCAGGCCTAAGTCTGTCCAGTTGATGCTCCACTGCCAATGATTCCCAGGAAAGATGCCACCAGGAAAACTGAAATTTTCTACTTATAGAGGTACATGTACAAACAACATCCATTTTTGCCCCTGGGCTCAAACATTCAGCCATTAAACTCTAAGCAGCCTTGATTACAGAACTGTCCCCTTTGGAATTTCATAAAGAAAATAACATACAAGAGGATGCGAGAATTAGAGCCCCTGTCCTAACCTGATAAATAACAATTATGAAATAGTTATACAATATTGTATCTCTTTGATTGCAGATAAGGATATAAACCTGTTCTGCTTCCCTAGACATCACTCCCACTGAACTGCAAGATCTTGCACAGGCTGTGTCTCCTCCTTCTGAAGCCATTAGTATTCTCAGGGAAAAAAGACAAGGGAAAAGATCTCCAGAATGGTTCTGTAACCCTGGAATTAGTGCACCTGCCAAAAGAACATGGAGATAGTTTGTTTCCCAGGGACAATTGAGAACTGAAAATAGATGTACTGCATCTTCTAGTGCCTGTGATATGTGCAATGAAACAGAAGGAACATCCTTGCAGGGATACATAGTGCAAGTTCTGACTAGTCTGTGATGAAACAGTATTTTTCTCCTTACCTTTTATTTGTTAAAAAATAAATTAGCATATAATTAAAGTAAAAATAATAATGAGTTTATAATCACAGGGGGCACTATAGAAATAACAACTGTCAGTCAAAACAAATGTTTGTCTAATTATATATTTACCACCTTAAAATAAGAATGCAGAGAAATATAGATCCCTGAATGCAAGGAGGAACTGGGCACTGCAGAGGGGACAGGACACACACACATCTGCACTGTGATTCTGGTTTTTATTTCAAAGTATCACTTGGCTTTTCCTCATTTGCACCCTCTGTGTGTCAGCACACAAATGGAGTGCAGCAACCAAGGCACAGAGGCATCTGTAACTTTCTAACCATGAACATGGTCAAAACTTACTGACTGGATCCAATTTCTCAGAGCAGAGAAGCAGGTAGGTAATTGTGTACATTTTCAACAAGTGGTGGGCTGGAAAAAGCAAAAGGAGAAGGTAGAAGCAGTGAAATGTGCTTTGGTGGTTAGCTGGAAAGATTATTAGACTGGGCTTTTTCTTGAGACTGTATGAGAAAAATTTTCACCCTTGCTATCTGAATATAATGAAGCCCTTATTTCAATTCTTTCATTTACTCTTTTATCCTTTTTGTTTGCAATAGATTTGACACCTGCTGTTTTTACCTCCTGTCTTCACCTATTATCACCATTTCTCTCAGGGTAAAAGTACTATCTTTTTATTATAATACTTTTGGAATTGCTTTCCCTGTTATGGCCTAAGTATTTTTTATCAAAGCAGTAAAATCTAAGCAGCAACCAGGAAGATCTTGCAAAGGCATTCATGCTTCCCCATTCCTTTCAGAATACTTTATACCAGTAAGCCTTGGAATCTCTAATTTGTGCCCAAAAACACCCACACAGAATCTGAGAAAAAAAAAAACGACCTGCAACCTGAAACAGCCCAGGTTCACATTGATTTTGTGGGTCTGCTGCAAACATTCCTATCTTCATGTAGCACTACCTCATAGCAGGCATTGACATCAGTTGACAGCAGATGAATATCTGGCATTGTTCTCTGTCTTTCTGTTTTCTTTAATGATTTCTAATTCTGACTATGAATCACACAATTGAAAGACTAGTGCAGCAAGGTACCACATAAATCCCACAGTATTTCTATTGTTGCTGCAAATGAATTGCCTGCCTTCCCACTAGTCAGTCAGGATTCTGGGGGGTTTGAAGCAGCTTTAGTCCTTAATTGGTAATAATTTATGTGTGGTAAAACTTAATGACACCAACAAGACAGTTCTTGCACAGAAAGTTAAGTGTTATTTCCTAATGTTGCTCAGAACATTTTTAAAATTGCTCTTAAAACTCCAGGGTGTGAGCAAGCCTCGCTCCTGGTAATACTCCTATGGCTTCCTGCTTAAATGTTTCAACAGTGACTTTATCTGCCCTTCAAAGAAACCCTTCTGACTGCAGCACTTTAAAAGAGTATTTAAAGAATGGAAAATCAGAGGATATTACCAGCTGTATGGGACTGGATCATGCTCGTGGTTGGGTGCTGAGAACTGTTCTGCTTTGCTTCGCTGTCCATTTACAGCTGAGTCTCAGGCTTGCTCAGGGTTATGTGTTTAGTTCTGATAGAAGCAGAGAGGGATTTGCACAGGGCACAAGAAGATCCACCCACATCATGCCTCTAGAGCAAATCATGAGGCACAGAACACTGTGTGCTGATCATTCCAGTGCTCCACGTGAAGGCCAAGGAAAAAGCTGGACAGTGCTCTGCAGGCATATAGCAGAGAGAACCAACACACAACTATTAGCTCAGCTGGCATTTTTCACATTGCACAATTCAGACCATGTGGGCAGAGGGGAGGGTGCTTGGCCATCTCCACTGGCATTATCTGGAATAATAAAATAATAAATAAAAATTATTTTCTGTACTGGGATCAGGGAGTCAAGCCATATTGTCATTTCAGCCTTTTAGCTCTGAGTCACAAAAGACTTCTATCTCCTTCCCAGTTGCAACTGGATGGCAGATTGTTTAGGGTGACATTATCTGGGTCCAGATGGTTCCACCTACTGCAAAATCTGTAGTGCTTATTTATTTTGTAATGGTTCTGTGCCTTGATCTTTAACAGTGCTCTGGAGAAGGAGGGGGAAGGATTGAGAGGCTCAGTGTATTGCTCTTCTGTGCCACCACTGAATGGTGTTTCCCCATATTTTGTTTTCATTTCAGTTTGTGTCTGGGTTGTGTTCCAGAGAAAAACCCTGAACAGATTAGAATTTAATTGAAGGTAGAAGATGATTATTCAGTAGCCCAAAGATCTGCTGACATAGGGAAATCATACTTAGGTATAGGACTGTGCCTCTTTGAAAAGCAACTTCATTCTGAAAAGTAAATCTGAAACTGTTTCTGATGAGTAAATATTTACCATTTCTCAGGGATCCCATGGCAAACCTATTTAGACTCACAAGAATAATTCAGGTGGGAGAGGATCACTCAGATCTCCATCAACCTCTGGCTCACAACAGGATCACCTATCAGACCTGTCAGTTACTTGGGACTGTATCCAATCTGTGGCTCTGCAAATTGTTTGGGTTCTGAGAATCATCTTGTTGGGGTTTGGTTTTCAATCCTGGTTGTGCACCCACAGGTTTTGGTATAGGCCTCAGGGTAAAAGGCATATTCACAGTGAAATTTAAATGCCTCCTTCACATTGGGGCAGTCACAGGGAACAGAGGCTACAACTCTGGAAATGCAATCATATGGAATCTCCTGGAGACAGACCTGAACGTTTTTAAAGAGCTGAATATACCATTTATGCACTATTAACTACTTTACTTCATTTCCTGGTACACTGCTAAAGTGAGGCCCCCAGGTACATAGGGAATGATCAGATCTGGAAGTTCATGTGGAAGCCATGAGTGTGTCCTGCTCTTAGACTTGAGAAGACAATGCTTTGATAATTATCGTCAAATTAGTTTCTCATTGAAGCTAATTAGAGGCAGGGCAGCAGCCTGTGCCAGCCTCCACAGGTGCATCAAAACATTGCAGAGATCCCAGCTCAGGCCTTGAGAATGGAATAGCTGCAGTACCACAAAGTCAGGTCACTCAGGATAAACCTGTGCCCATGATTTCCACCTCAGTGAGGTGAGGTAAAAGCTCACAGATGTTATCACAGCCTGAATTCCATCTCCATGTAAAGACTAGAGCCTGGTCCTTGCAGAGATTGTTCTTCAAGTTTAACAGAAACACACACCTTTTCTGCTGCCAAAAGGCAGCCCACAAAACCCTGGATCCCTGAGCTGTCCTTAAACTAAAGGTTAGGACACCCTCTTGAGCAATGGAAACCCTGGGCTAAGCTCTGTGAGGCCTGCAAGAGGCTCATATACATATCCAGCACTTTGCTGGCTGCTCTGCCATAGAAGTGCACTTGCAAGTCCTCAGTTAGCACTTTAGAATGAAACTCTGCTGACTTCTGTGCTTTCTGTATTCAGAATTTCAGTGTATTAAGACATGCCAGGCCTGCTGAGTCAGGCCCTGAGGAGATAAGCAGGTGTTCCTGGACTCTAGGTGACAGCAGTGTGCAGGCAAGAGAGAGAAGCCTCCTGAAGTGCTCTAAATGTCTCTTTTCAAGTAGTGCACAGGGCAGCTGGGCCAGTGGGGATGAGAGAGTGCAGCCCCTCGGCTGCAGCACATGGGGAAGGCTGGTGGGACATGCAGACCCAGTCTGGCAGCAATTAGACAGCTGACCCATATCCACACCTCTGAATTATGACACTTCTGACCTAGTTTCCACCCTTGGTAAGTCTTATATTCCAAACTCCAATAATCGTCTACTCTCTGCTGTGAGAAGACAAGAACACGAATTCAAGGCTGCAGTGCCATTGTTTTGACAGTTTTAAGGCTGTTGTGTGAGAAAAAAAATCTTCATTTCACCTTTTAAATCAATTATTTATCATTTTCCATATTTTTTCAACTTTTATAGTGAAGTTTTGGAATAAATGTTTCTTCTCTTCCAGCGTCTTTTTTTGCTGTATATCTGAGCACTGTGTAAAGAACTCAGATCACTACACTGAAGTTACAGTAAATTCCTGTTTGAGTGCCAGCTACTCATGTGAAAGTGTGGTAACAAAAGCTGGTGCACTCTCTTTTCCCCTAAATTTTCTTAAATGTGATGGAGAACTCAAAGCATTAGTCCTGCTTTACAGGGAAACTCCTCACAGTTCCAGAGCACTGCTGAGATTCTGTGCAGTCTCACCTAACTGTGAAAGGGGGTTGTGATCAAGATATCACAAAAATATCTGGTGCACACCATATTCTTACTCTTGCCAAAATTGATTTGATAATTTATTAAAGCTTTAAAAAAAGAAAAAAAAAAAAAAAAGCCTACCAAATTTCAAGTGGTCTTAAGGAGCAAAGAGCAGCTGAAGAGTGAACACCACCTTGGGTCAGATAAGAAAGTTCAGACCTCAGCAGAATTAGTGTGGATTAGGGAAGGCATAAAATTCAGATCCCCAGTCCAGAGTTAAAGGAAGAAAGAGTTTGGAAGGAGTAAACTCCACATTTCCTGGGCTTTGTAGTATCATAGACTACTCACCACATATTATGACTCTGATAACATTTACTTTTGCATTCTCTGTGGATTAAGAAAAAAGTTTTGTAATACAGAATTAATAATAAAGGCTAGTTAAACGATGCTAAGTCCAAACAAAAGCTTTTCTCTGAATAAAGGAAAGGTTAACTAAACTGCACAAGGTATAGCAAATACCATGAAAAAATGTAGTGTAGTCTAGCAGTCACTATTATATTTATACTTTTAGAATAACCTTTTTTTAAAGGCTCAAATATGTGTACTTGGTTTTAAGAAGTTTTTTAAAGCACAGCACATATAATGTTTGAGTCTTAAGACTTGAAAGGCAGTAGCCACCAGTGTCAGAAAGGGCTTTCCCAGGAAGAAGGTAAGGATTTCTAGGCCTTAATTAATGTCTGAGTTGATATTTCCTTGTGAAAAACAGCAAAAAGAACAAAATGCTCATTTCCCCATATTGCTTGTATGATTCTCTTTAATCTATAGCCATATGAAGCATCTGTGATATGCAGCCATAAAATGAAGTATTTTACTGAGCCCACTTGAGGCTTGAGCAAAACAAAAGGAAATAACCCCTAAATAACCTGTCTTGCTTTCAATGATCATATTCCTCACATAAATCGCTGGTGTGTATGTCCTGCATCATCTCAGCTCTTTATAGTAACAGCAGAGGAGATGATCAGACCTGGACAGATAGAAAGATTTTGAGGACTTCATGGATGTGTCAAAAACTGTTGTTTTTATATAAATGATCTCAACCTTTATGAACCTTTGGTAAGTCTTAGTCCAGCTCTCTTTGTGCCTTCCCTGTATTGTCTAACCCAGCATCTGCTTCCAGTTAGAAGTGCAAGAGAGACCTAATTCAGTGGTAAAGCAAATGTCTCCAGAAATTCATCAGGTAGATATTTCTAACACTTCTCAGATAGCCTCAAGGGTTGTGTCCAACAGTCTTCTTTATTCCTACATAAAAATCCTTCCTTTTTGTGGACTCATCAAGGTGAATTTTTACTTAGCTGTCAGGTTTCACACAGTTTGGATTCCAGCATACTGTGAGTGAATCGTTTCCATTATCTCGTTCAGTAAAAGTCTCTGCTTTACCAAATTCCAAGCAGGTGTGGTAAGCACCACAAAAGAGCCTGAAATGCCAGTTCTGTTTGTGCCAGTACTTGTTGCTGATTCCCTCAGTGGCTGCTGCCCGACTCTGCCCCTCGGGGCAGATACAGCAGCACAGAACAAAAGGTGGGTGTGGGTGGGATCTCTCACTTCTTCAGCTCTTGCCAGAAAAGCACTCTAATCTCCTCTAAAAGGAGTTCACCTCTCCTCAAAGGGAGGCCTGACTCGCCCTCAGCTCAAAAAGTTAAAGTTCTTGTGATGCCTCAGGCAGATCAGTGAGAAATCAGGGGTGGAGGCATTCAAAAGCACTTGGGTGATTTGGAAGTGTGGGTTCACTGGCTTTCAGTGAGACTCAAACTCTATTGAATGCCAACAGTCTTGAAAATAGAATAGAATAGAATNGAATAGAATAGAATAGAATAGAATAGAATAGAATAGAATAGAATAGAATAGAATAGAATAGAATAGAATAGAATAGAATAGAATAGAATAGAATATGTTGAACACTTTCAGGCCTCTTTTTTTTTTTTAAACTGCAATTATATTTTTGCTCTGTAGTCTACAGAGTTTTCTGCTTCCCAAAGCTCACAGAAAATATTTTCTATTTTCCCCCCTCTCTTCCCCTGTTAAGTCTCAGGTTCCCAACACCACAGTGCCCTGGGGTTAAAATTTGCTGTAATGAAGCATAGTATCAGAGAAGCCAATGAAAAATCACAGATAATACCTGGACAGCGATCAATACTCCTTTACATGCTTAAAGGAAAGAATTGCTAAGTAGTTCTTATTATTGCCTTACTGTTATCTACATTCATGGTAAACATTCTAAAGTGGTTTTAGGTTTCTATTATTAATCTATCAAAATACTTACAGTCTTGGCCTCATCAGTTAGCATTTATTTCACCGTCATTAAGATCTTCCCATTTTTCAAGCGGAGAGGAAATTATTACTTTTATTATTATTATTATTATTATTATTATTATTATTATTATTATTATTATCAATTACCTACCTCATTTTCTAGTACAAATTATATCATTAGGACAGGTTTACATGTCTGCTTCTTAAAATTTTGAACATTTTGAGATTTGGTTCCACTTGCCATCTTTCTCTCCTTCAGTGCTAAGTGTACACTCACACAAGTGTGTATCAGCAAAGGTTTCAGAGAAATGAGGACTGACATTTTGTGACACACAAGTGTGTCTTCACCACTTCCACCTTTTAAAAGTCCAACACATCCTGTGGGAAGCACTTATTTAATAAAATTCACATCTTTACAACAAGGTAACACCTGCTGGAGGATCCTCGAGATAGCGGTGACTGGAGAAGTGCAGCAGTTCTCCCTTTGATGGCATAACTTGATCAGTTGTCCTTTATAGAGTACAAACCCACAGTGATTCCACAGCATCTGAAACACCCAGGATTTTAGTCTAGGATTTATTTGGGAACAATACAGAATTAATATTACAGGACCTTAGATATATGCAGTCACCTGTTGTGCACAGCACAGTGACTCTGACATGAGGCTTTTCCTTTCCACCAGGAGAACAGGTAATAGGCATGGAATATTTCCTCTCTGCCCCCAGAATAACAAGTTAAAAGGAAGGAAAGAAACACAAAGATAGATGCTTGATTCATAGATTTTCAGGATTCTATTGAAAACTTGTCCAGAAGTTTAAATAATAGTACATTTTATATTATTGTGTTTTATATGATAATATTGAGTAATATATATATTATTGAAATTGTCAGCATCATGAGATATTCAAATAATTGATCTCTAGCAAATCTAAAATCCTCTTCATTTTCACATACATGCCAAATCTTACAGAGTTTTTTAAATCTTCATGCTGTTACCTTTTTTTATGCAATTCTTCATGCAATTATCTTTTTTTTCTACAGAATTCTAGTTAAATCCCCCTGCTATCCTCTTGTATCAGTAATATAATTGTATAACATTTTAGATTAATGTTGCATTTCAACACTGTACCCAGGAAAATAAAATGAAATTTTAAAAACTTTCAAGCTAGCTTCAGGATTTCTCTGGAAATGTAGGGATGAATGAAGCATCTGTTTCCTGTCCCACTTTGTCATTTACAACCACTGCAAACATGCTTCCCTCAGACAGCATCGCCTTTCCCAAGCTGAAGTGAGATTGTGGCTCTGTATATTGCCTTTTAATGCCTTTATCTGTTTTACTTTCCCAAATCCTTGCAGCCTGCCCTCCACCCAGTGTGAGTGAACTGCTAAAATGAATTTTCACCCTGTGATGAGGTGACAGCTGATGAACAGTGGGTGTGTATAATTGATTTCTTTTTAAGCCAATGACTCTTTTATGTCTGAGGAGAGAGAAATGCTCCTCTCTATTGGAGACACAATGCATTTTTGGAGTGAGTTAAAACAACCTCCTCCATGACTGACATGACATTACTCTGACTATTTCCTCTATGATTATATGATCTCTGCCATATCTGGGATGGAAAATCCACGTGCCATGCCAGTTATACAGTACATTCTAGTAAGGGGTCATTTCACAGGGCAGTATTAAATTAGTTTCCAAGACTATGACAAACTACAAAGTGGCCAGTTTTGCTGGCTGGCTGGAGACACTAATGAAATCGAGAAAATGCAGTTGTCATTTGCAGTGGGACTTGATTCTTGTCAGTAAAGACCTCTTCTGAGAATCACAGGTTTGGCAGAGAAAATGTGACAGTGAGAGGAATGCAACTGGAAAATCATTCATAAGCTTTTCCCAGTCTATTACTGTATCTCACTTAATGGAACTAAAGTGCTCTTGAAAGCACAGTCTTTTGTACCATATCAGTTGACCTCATCCCTTGCAAATGGAGGTATTAATTTTGCTTAGAAAACTATTCCTTAAAATAGGGAAGCAGGAAACGTTGCTTATATAATTTACAGTTTAATGAGACCTTGATATGTGAACAAGCTGGCCAAAGTCAAACCCAGCTACCTCCAGGTTTAAGTGGCTTGGCAGGAGAGGGCATTTCAGGGCAGACCTAAATACCAACTTTGGTATGCCAGGGGCAGAGCACAGCCATTATTGGCTTTGGGCTTCTTAGTCTGGGCCTAAACACCAGATAGGAGCTCCCAGCCTCCTGCCCTGTCCTGCTTGAATTCCCACCCACCTCTTTGCTTCAGTCTTCATCAAAGGGAGGCTGGGTGCTTTATTTAGGCTGGCCTGAAAACAGCCACCTGTGAGTCCTGAAACAAGCAAAGATGAGGATTAGCCTGAAGGAAACCCCAGTAAATCTCCACTGAAAACTGCAAGGAACACAGGCTGATTGCCTTCACTACCTCTGCATAAAAACACACATTTGGAAAGGAACCAACCATTGTGGCAGCAACCGTGCTTCACTCTTTGGTAAACCCAAGCAACCAAGGATCTCACCTCTAGAGTGTACCTCTACTGCCCTTATTTCTAGCTAGCAGGTGAGGATACTAAAATACTTTGTATAAGGTAATTTTGTGGAATAACAGGACAGAAAACACTTTCCTTTTTCACGCTACACAGCTTTGCAAAGTTGTTTTGTCTCCTTTCCTTATCAAGCTGAATTCTCAGCTCCTGGAGAAATGTCAATTTATATAGTTTCATTGAAAAAAAGTTTTAACAATAGAGCAGTGAATATTCCCTGTAGAGAACATCATCAGTTTGTCTATTTATGGAAGCAGACTTCAGGAATTTTGTAAAAATATAGATATTTTGAAGATAAGACAAAATGATCAAACTTACCCAAAGTCAGCTGAATAATTTTCAAAGACTGAGCCTAAGATAACAGGGGTGGATTGGAAGGGATTTAGATTTGGTATCCTACTAACAAATCCATCAGTGTTCCTCTATTGCCTCTGAAAACCTTTAAATTAGATTAATAGAGTTGATCTGTTTTATGTCTAACCCAGTCTTCAACTCGCTCTCCCTCTGACAAAGCCATTAACTTGGATAAGCCTTACAGTACATGTAATCCTGATTTTTCCTACATCTGTCTTGCAGGTTCACATATTTGACCTGTATCTGCACTAATTGGTTGAAATATCTGTAAAGTCTATCTCCTTTTATAAGGTTAGAAAGCACAGTGGATTTAGGGATTTGCATACATATTAAAATAACTCAAGTTGTTAAAAAAGTCTCTCCCTGCACAAGCTCTATTATATTCTAGGGAGGAGATATTTCATTCTGGTCCTGCAAACAAAATGTATTTATTCATTGCAAAAAGAATAGCATTTGCTCTTTGAAACTCATTCAAAGAATAACATTGATTCCGTTCCTTCTAAAAACAAAGGACTGTGTTGGAAACACACTGTTCTAATAAAAAATATGATTAATTTTGCTTACTACTTGATCAGTTATAATCAGCTGATTCATCATTTCTAATGTGACAGCATATTTTGCTACTTTAAAAAAAGGGAGAGGCCAAATAGCTGATCCTACAATCTGCTGCCTCCAACAACTGCAATGCTGACAAGACGTGAGCAGAGTACTTACCTTATTTTCCACATTGCTTAATCTCTGTTATACAACTTTGAGTTTATGGTTTGGGATTACTTGGCAAGTGTTATATCTAAAAATGGAAGCATTGTAAAACCGGCTACAGTTGCTAAACTTCACCAAACTCAGTAATTCCTATAAGATTCCTGCATCAGCCATGATTTCCCTGTGGAGCTAAATTTGAGCTTTGATTTTAGTGGCTGAATATCAAGTGTGCAGATGCAGGTGGTTTCGTGTGGTGTCATCTGGAGCAGGCAGTGCTGGGGAATGCAATGCAGAGTCTCTCACACACTCTTGGATCCATGCTTCCCTCACCCATACTTTTATTCCTGAAGCAGATTGCCTTTCTCCAACCACCCTCTCCAATCTACTAAGCTCTGTCCATAGTTATTAGCTCAAGTACAGCTTGAGTGCAAGAAGATCTATTGCCTCCAATATTTGAATTCCTTCCAATTCTCTTTTCCTGAGTGGAGATTTATTGCTTCCAACTGGCCCATCTGTGTGAGCCTGTGCTGTGTGCATGAACCTGGCCTGGCCACGCTGGGCTCATGGGGAGGGGAACCAAATCTCACCTTTGTTAGCAGCCAGGGGTGGCCCTGGGACTGTTTCAAGGTCTGCAGAGCACAAAAAATATTTGGATATACACAAATCACTACTCCTGTTTCAATCAACTTTATAAATTAAACTTCTAGCATGGATCTCTTTCTGATCAGTCCTTACAATACCAACACCATGAAGTACATGAAAAGTAAATTCTCACAAAGCACACAGTGGTATCTACTTCAGCAGAAATAAATGGCTATAAAATGCAGCTTTCATACAGGAAAGGAAACCAACATACAATTTCAAGATTGGTTCAGCATCAGTATCATGAAACTTCTGTTCAAATCCTCAGCTTTCTGTCAACAGTCTTTGAGTATATTTACCTTGAAGAATTTTATTCTTCGCCAGTTTGAATTGCATAAATTAAATGTTTTGTGTTGGGGTCCAAAGGGATCAATTACTCATCAATTAAGGATTTTAATCAGCCTGCATTCTTAAATTTGACTTTCTCACTGTCAAAAATTAACTATTGGTACAATTTTAAGACCAAGCAGTAGAATAATATCTTCATGTATTAATCTCTGTATTACAGAAGAGGCAACAAAAATATTTTGTAGTTCTAATAATGCAAAAAAAAAAAACCAACTCAGTGACTTGTGTCCTTTTTAGTTTGTCCCCTATGAAAATGTGTATATTATTTCAGTTAACTACAGTATGACAGAAATGGTATGAAATAAATCTGTGAAGGAAAAACTGGCAAAATCTCTGCTCTAGTTTATTTTGTACACAAAGGAAAAAGAGATTCCTTTGTCACATATGCATTAGAAGTAAAATTTCTATTGTGCTGACATCAATGTCAAGTTCTGAACAGTTTCAGCTGAGCAAGGATTAAATTTCAGAAGTTTGTTTTATGCCAGATAACAACTTCTCCATCTAAATCACATGTTCCATAAAGCACTGTGATGGTCTCTGGGTTTTGTCAAAGGAACTGTTCAGCTCTCTGGCTGGATCAAAGGTATCCTTGCCACCGTCATAATAATTAATAAGGTATTAGCAATTCTTAATTAGGCACTATTCCTAAAATCCTTGTTTTATTTGAACTTGCCGTAATACTGACTCAGAGAATTTTACATTAATGTTTGGCAAAAGTTTTTTGTGCCTCAGAAAGTGACATAAAAAATAAATTCTAAATGAGAAGAGATTTTCTTTTAACAAGTCATTTTCTGATGATGTTCATATCAGATTTTTGAGACATATAAGGAAAGTACCTTAAATATGGATCTTTGCTTCCCTGGGTAATCATTGCTTAGAATGTGCTTCTGCAGAGGTGTTCTGATTCATTCCTTGGGGAATGTTAACTGCATAGGGAGATTTCCTCTAAAATACACTACAGAACGGTAGAGGTTTTAAACTTGACTGTGAAAATATCATAGTGTGGACAGTATGCCTTCAAATGCAATAACAGCAGTCATGGGATCGTCATTTTTGTCTAATATTTAATGGTAATTCACTTTATTCTGTCAGATTACACTTGTCTGTTTTTTAGTGTGTGTCTTTAAGGGGCTCCAAGGAAAGTGTGCTGTGAGGGCACAACAGACAAATGGGGAAGACTTAAAAAAGCTCTTTTTAACAAGCCTTATGCTCAGATATGTTTTGGGTTTTTAAAGTATGTTGATATATAAACAATATAAAAGTACATGTCAGCCTTTAACCCCTATTTCACTCCCAGGCCCAGGCCAGCTTTGGTACTATTTCTTTTTTTTACCCCTTTTTAGATCATTCAGTACACAATCTACTGTGTGACAATCATATAAAACTGTGTCAGACTCAGCCAGTGACTTTAATTGTGTCACAAATGTAATGTGACATGAGCAATGCACCCTGGTGTTCCAAGGAATAACACAATGTGTCACAGTGGCAATGTGTAAATTAGGCTTCTCCAAGTGCCATTGTTATGGAAACTGTGGCCTTCAAATGAAGCTATTGCACAGGAGTGCAAGAATCTGAGCCCAGGAGCAGCTCTGGTCCGCACTGAATTCTTTTCTGTCATCTGTAAATAATGTATCAGAGAAAGACTTCAAAAGATTTTAATTAAATGGTTATTCTAAAGGTGTTTACATGTATCAAAAATCTACAAGACTGCAGATATGTTTTTTTCTCACCAAGGTACAGTTCATCTGCCAGAGAGGGGATTCCTTTTTCTTTCACCCCACAGCTGTAAATATTCCTGTTCATATAGGTATTTTGACTACTTTGTGTATGCCACTTATTCTACTTCGAATTTAAATTTCTATGAATCATGTTCCCCAATATTTCTTAAACTTGAATAGATATTAATTTAACATTTTGAAAGAAACAGTAATTGGATGTCTCTTGCATGAAAGCATGGAGCATTTAAATTGCACCCATCTCTATATTTTGCAGTTTAATGCTTCAGTCTATGTGATAGTTACAGACTGACACCAGTCAAGAGACCCTTTTGTTTTGTTCATTAAAAAGAGATTTTGATATGTGCTTGGTGTGCTTGATTAACAAAGCCAACAAACTTCTACTGCCTATAGTAGACAATAAAATTATATTCAGTGGACTGTGATCTTTGCATGAGACAGTCATTTAGGACTGGGTAGAACTGTACTGGTAGAGCTTGGTTAAATGTTATTGCAATTCAGGTTCATTAATTTTTCTAATTAATCTGATTGATTAGAAGTAGTTGTGAAGCCCAATTGGAAAATCAGAACAACAAAGTCATTGAAAAACCAGCTGACTATGGAAAAAGATCTGGAAACGTGCTACTCTAAAAGATGAGATAAAAAAAAAAAATCCAGCAAAAGAGTCCTGCCACAGTCACAAACCTAGAGTGGTTAGAATGTTTATTCCCCACTGCCTGGAGCTAAACCATCCCTAATGGTGTTAGTTCCAGCTCTGAAATAAGTCAATTAGGTAAAGTCTTTTCTGGTCTGGCTTCCCATTCCTTTGCTTTTGAAAGCCAAGTATATGTTTGGCATTTTGTAAGTGGGAGTGGAAGTGACCATTCAGTACAAAATTCTGAGAGGAGCCTGAGCCCAGGACTCGTGGTCCAAACCAGTGGGGATATTTTAGGGTTACCAGCGAGCTCCACCAGGCTTGAACAGCTTCAAAAACCTTTCCTTGCCAGGGCTATGCCAGTGATAATGGTGCTAAAGGCTCAGCACCACACTTAGGCCTGACTTTGTATCATTACAGGCTGGGCCTGAGGACTGGGTGAGCTCCCTTCTGGAATCCAGTTTGACACAGAATGGCAAGTGGACATAATTGGAAGCTCCTCTTTAAGAACACTCCTATTCCAAGCTGAAGTATCAGGGCAGAATTTTCCATTTATCTCCTTTCAGGTCAGTCTGGCTAATAACCATTTCGTTCTCCAGGTCATTATGCCATGATCAATATATTGATATTTTCTGTTAACTACTGCCACAGATGGCTTTTGCATGTCTTCATTACTGAAGTGGGGCATAGTCACTGTTTGTGTATTGGAACTTCCAGCCAAGTCAAGCATTTAGGGTGTTTGGGGTTTTATTTTTTAATCATATCCAATTAATGGGCTTCTTTTTACTTTTGCCACAAGCCCATTTGCATTTTACTGTGTTGAAAATATTCATAACTGCAACTTATATATTAAGAAATATTATATATTGTATTTATATATTAATATATATAATATGTATATTTACCTATATTTTAAATATTATATATACAATATTATAATATTTATATATTAAATATTTTGTATTGTATTGTTCTCACAAAGTGCCCACAAGCTTCATAGGAACCAGCATTGAGGGCTTGACTTGTGAGTTCTGTGTTTGTATATTCTGGACAGGATGGACAAGTCACAAGCTCTGGATCTATGTGCAGGCTACTCTGGGCTTCAGAGTGAGTGTCTGAGCCCTCTGAAGAGAGAAATATATCAGAAGTGTATCTGTGTCCCACCAGCACAATTAAACTGTCCAGATTGTGTTGAGGTGGTGATTATTGAGCTTCGCAGACGTGTTGAAAGAACTCAAAATTGCCCTTTTACACCAGAGGTTTTCATTTAATTAATACTATCAGATAGGCTGCAGTGTCCTATTTCAGAGTAATCAGATTTCAATTATACTGCAGTCAAGGCCCCACAAGACCACATAACTTCCCTGTTTCTGCAGATTACACTAAGTTTTGATGATATTTTGAATATTTTAATTTGTCTTTTTTGTGCGGTTTTATGTCAGAGATCCAAGTTAGATATAATTTTTCCAACAAGCTGACTTTTTGCATTAATTATTCAGATAGTAAGCAGATCTGAAATATTCTAAAAGGCTTCTATAACCTTCATTTCAGCAATAAACACTCACTTTTAATGTTAGTCTTGTCTGCCAAGCAAATCACCCAGCTTGGCCTTCTTTGTGCCAGGATACATTTTTTCAGCAAAACGGAGATGTTGATGCTTCCATGTTCCACAACAAGAAGACACAGAAACTGGGGAGAGTACCTGATAACAATGAATTAAAGATACTAACCACTAATGTGTTGTAGAAGATATTAATTATGTGTCTGGGCTTCCTCAGCATGATTTGTTTTGGTATAACAGAAAGAGAACAAAAATCAATGGACAATAAATGTGATTTTATGAGAGAAAAAAAAAGAATTAATTTCTCTGTACCTGATCTATTCAATTGGTGGCACATACAAACATCAGTTAGTGTCCACCACTTTTCTCTGATGGGACTTTGAAACTGAGTAGTGAACCATCTGAAATCCCTGAAAGGTATTCTGTGGTCTTTCAAAAACTTGGAATCAGGTTCTTATCCAGACATTTGATTTACTTTTCTTCTCTATCCAAAGTTTCAGAGCTTCACATTGAAAATGGTTTATGTAATAAGATCAGCAGGGCTATTAATACCCTAAATACAATGTACATAATTAATGTAAAATGCACTAGCGTTAATCTTTCTTTGTTGTGGGTAAAGAACAAGACTCATATTTGGGGGACTCATCATTAGCTTATGATATCATAATAATGTCACAGGAGCAGGAATAAAATATTAAATTAATTTGATGTACATCACTGGTCTCGGGCTCTGCGAAGTGATTTGAATGGCTTGGATTTTATCAACTCTTATAAACACAGAAGGCAAAGATTAATTAGAAAACATTAAAAGCTCTTGGCAAGTAAGAATTTTAGTAACACAGATGTTGCATACAAATAATCCTCATATAATATAATTCTATTGTTTCATAATTCAGGCATAAGTAGGGAATGCAGTTCCATTGTAATGCTCTAGTGTGAAATGTGACAGCTAAAATTGCTTCAATGACCCTCATTCAAGAGGGTGTGAATATTCAGAAAGTGATTCTTATGCAAGTTTTTTTATTACTAGATCTACCTGATATACTACCTTATTTCATAAATACTGTATCTCTCTTTACTTGGTTTTTTAAAATCAATTTCTCCCTATCTCACTCATTTTGCTGACAATTGTTGAGTATAGAATACAGTGATAAGAGCATAGAGAAAATTTAATGACAAAGTGTAACAACTGTACACACTGTAAGGTGGTAAACAGTCCAGTCAAAAGCCCAAAAAATTAAAGAAAAAAAGCAGGAAGGACATTCTTTTAGATGCCATATAGAAGAGAAATGGGTCTCAGTAACAAAGGATCTAGGTTGGCCTTCATACATTTAAAGATCACATTTCACCCTCTTGAGCTCACATACAGGGGGTTTTTCTGTTTAGCTGTGAACCTTCCAGGCTGAGGAAGACACAAGAGAAATAAATAACTGCAGAAACATTTGGAAGTTTGTAGTTGCTGCAGGAGTCCAGCACAGTAGTGCAGAGCAGAAGGGCACTGACAGCCATGAGTTTGCTCTGCTCACCCAGGCAGAATTCTTGCTTGAGAAATCCCTCTGGTCCTCACCCCTCTATCTCCATCAGTGGAAATCAGACCTCAAGCTGCTGCATGAAGATGAAAATCTCAGACCATGCCATAATGGCAGCTGAAATTCACCAGCAGAAGAGAAAGCACAACAGTTGTAATGGCAAAGCTATGACCAAATCCATCCTGCCAGGACCAGGTGGACAATTTATGAATAATTTATTTACAGAATGTCAGTGGGTTTTGGATTCAGAAATAATGTCTGAATAAACTCCATAACCTGTTTAAGAGTAAGCTCTGTATATTTTTTCAAACATTGTTCTGATTACCTGCTCAATCATGAGAATGTTTTTGTGACTTCAGGTACTGAAGTTTACCATCATCTTAAGAAATATGGCTAGCATAGTTTCTGTTACATTAAGCAATTAGAAAATATTATTCTGGTTTTCTTTAAGTAACCATGATTATACATTATTATTAACCAGCATAATTATCTACTAATAAGTAATGTCTACCTACTAATCTACAAAATAACCTACTAATCTACCTACAAAGACCTGCCAAGACCTACTAGTAAATATTAATCACACTCCCAAGGCACTGGAGGACAAACACCTTAGGCTATGTGCTTCACAGGGCACATTACTGGGACTACTGGGACACTAAAGTAAATGTGAAAGCATATTTCAGCTAAATTGTGGCTGCAGACTGGCCATCCACATTCCATCCTGAATTTGGAACCTCCTTCTCTTGGAAGGAGCAGCAGACTTGGTCCAGTCATCCTCCTGTCTGCCCTGTGACTGCATCAACACGAGTGCAAGGGCTGTGCTTCCTTTACCCATTTTGTCTGACCCAGAGATAATTTCATCATGACTGCTGTGCTGTAAGACAGAGAACATCAGCAGCCATCTGGGTTACACCAGGTTTCACATGCCTGCAATCCCATCTCCCTGGGAACTGTCTGCCTTTCTTCTCCACTCCAGTATCGTCCCAGCACCATCAAGACCAATATCATGCCCTGGTGCTTTCCTTTATTACCACACCCTGGTATCACCCTGGAATCCACTGTGCTCTCCAGCCCAGTATCTTCAGCATCTTTCTGGTCTCCAAAGCCCTCAGTAATTACTGCTTCAGGCGAGAGGGCCCGGTGACATCTGCATCCTCCCTGCCCATCTTACTGCATCTCTTCCAACCAAGGTAATTTTAGTTAAAGTCAAGGTCATCTCCACACAGATCCCATCCCTGAGATTTTGCAGACACTGCAGGAGTGTGCTAGGCTAAATATTTACCATCACAAGTTCCCAGTGACTATCCCAGAACCACTCCCTCAACCCAGTATCGCTCCAGCTCGCAGATGATCCCATGGCACCATAGAATCATCTCCTCCCACCTCTCACTCTGAAGGGCTACATGAAAAAAGGCAAGAATTACCTCATGCTAATAGAGAAAGTGTGATTAATATTTTCTCTATACTTAATCTAGTCAGCTCACTCACTAGGTGACATAATTAATGAGTGATTAATAAACAGATGTGTATTCCTAGATGGTTCATTGTTCTGAGGGACATCCACTGTTTAGGGTAAGAGTATGCAAATACCTTGCTCGTGACTGCCTACCTATCACCTTACCCATTCAGCAGGAAACAGGAGAATTTTCTCAAGCCTTGCTACAAAGAATTGGGAAACACCTGCTGCTAGTATTTCTAGGCACACACTTGGCAATTGTACCTCTCCCAGTCCCAGTTAAAACAATTTGAAGGCTGAATACCTCTTGCCTCCTTGGCTCTGAGCTGGGAATGAAAATGGGGTAGCTTGTGTCTGGGTGGCTGCTGGGGAGCAGTGGCTCTTCTGTGCTCAATCCACCTCAGCAGTATGGCTGAGCTGAGAGGAAACATAAAGCATGTGCTGCACAGAAAAAGATGAGGTTTGGATGAAACCCTCACCTGAGTGTCTCTGCTTCCCCTCATGAGCCTGATTTGTTTTTGTCAAAACTAAATCTGTCATTAAGATACTTTTAGAGATAAAACAGCAAAACAGCAGATATGGTAGAGAGAAATGGTTTTACCATAAAGGTCTGTCCTATAGGATTCATCCAACTTTCTTTGTGGAATTCATCCTGCTCACAGTAAAGAACTGAAACTTTATGACAGATGTCAGGAAATAGAGGATATATATTCCCCCACTGATGTCGTCCACATAATTTTTCCTCTTTTTTCTTTTAGCAGCCATGCTCTCTTCACCTTAAAAAGAAGCTCTTGAAATTAAATGCCTCTATGGAAAGCCCACATCTGGGTCACAGTTTAAAGGCTGTCGTGTCTGTGCTGTTAAGATGATTCCTTGTCAAGCACAGGAATGAGTAGACACATGTGCAAGCAACTGGGCACATTCAGGCAAGATGTACTTGTCAGCCACTGAGTCTGCAGTGATTTATCTGGATTTAGGGTTCACTCCTGCTTTCTGTGCAGATTTCAAAGGAAATTGCAAACATACATATTCATCATTCTCTTTTAATGGAGGTTCATAATCAGGAACTAAATAAGAAATGACCTTTATTCAAAATTGCAAAACAAATGGAATAGACTGATAAATACATTGGGATATTTTTATAAATTATGTTCCATGAACTTTGCACTCTGCCTGATAAAACTGTGGGGGGTTTATTTTGTTATCCCTTGGAGGCACATTTTTGATCCCAAACACACTTGCTTTAGAGTAAAATATACCAATATTTAGCTCTCTTTCATTTTCTATTCAGACAGATAAAAATGTAACTGTGTGACTGTATTAGCTGTAGGTTGTCCCTAGGGGTACGAGAGTCATGTTTGAAGTTTCTTTGTTTGAGTAAGGAGTATATGTTTCAAGCCCCTCTGAATGTTCTTCATGCTGTAGTTGATCAGGTTCAAAGGGCAAAAAGAGAATGGCATTTTATCCTTCACTGCTGAGCACTCCTTGAAGTACTGCAGTCTTCATTTATGGCAGTCACCATCTGTCTGACCTACTCATGTGGCCTGGTTAACTGTAGGATCCAAACATCTCACATTTCAGATTTATTCATCCTCACAACACCTGATAGAGCATCATTTTCCTGTTCTTATAGTGGAGGAAGTGAAATATTTGGGGGAAAGAACTTGTAAATGGCCAAGTAACTTGTAATGTTAGATTGGAAATTATACCACTGTTGTTCAGATCAAAGGAAATATTTAAGTGCCCAACTGGCTTTGTTTTTAATTGAAAGTTAGATAATGAATTAGGCTAAGATCAGTTTACAGCAATATTCATTTTGCATTCATGGATACGACTTGCAGGAATAATTTTTTTCTTAATGAAACTCCACATAATGAAGCATGAGAAATATATATAATTACGAATCCTGGTTTTATGTGTTTAAAGCTTGGATGGAGGAGGCAGACAAGGGCTAATAGAGCAGGCTAACTGAGGCCCACCAAAGAGAGGCCAGTGTCTCTGCCTGTCTGTGTCCTGTGTCTTCTTCCTCTGTGCTGGACAGGGAAAGGATGGCTTTACAGACAGGGTCAAGAAATGAAAACAGCAGACATACCACTTGCATTTGTAAATGTCTGCTCTGCCTGTCCCTGCATCAAGGGACACAGAGCAGCTCAAACACACCCTTTAGCTTTCACTTCATGCTTCAATGTCCTTCTCCTTCTCTGGTGTCGCAGTCTCCCGGGCACTGGGCAGACGAGAGCAGCCAGTGAGCTCTGCCTGCCTGCACAGGACACTCGTGCACTTGTGCAGATGCAAAGCCATGCCCTTCTCAGGTAGGTGTAACCAGCTGGAATGATTAATGGGGAATATTACTGCATCTCCTCTTAGTCCCTGCTTTGTTCCAGCATTAGGATTACCATTGGCACCTTTAGCTTCCTACTGCCTTTCATCCTGAGAGCTTTCTGCCTGTGCAGGGGATCTGCAGTGCAGCCACTTCAAAGCACAAAGGAACATTAAGGTGTAGAAAGGGCAGCTGAGGATCTGGCCTTCAGATCCTGACCCACCAGATTTGCATCTTTGGTGCCCACACAGAGCAAAGGAGTTTCATTTCTAAGGCTTGCTGTCACAGAGGTGCTGTGTGTGGAGGATTGCATGGTGGCAAAGGCAGCGCTGTTGTGAAGTCTGGTTACCACTGGTGATGTCTGTTCTGGTGTCAAAGGGAAGTGAGCCCAGACCAAAGCTTTTCATAGACTGCAGGATTCACAGCATTGCTTTGTATCTATACCAAACTCTGCTGCAGGTTACTGGGGGCTCTGACAGGATTCCTGTCTATTTTTCTGGATTTCCTATTTTAAGTTACACCCCAATCTACTTGTCAGGTTGTTTGAAAAGTTGCTTGAAACTCCTTCAGAATTTACAGGGATTGCATAGGGAAACTGACCCTTGCATCATCACATGGATTGCCTATTTTTTATGGGAAAAGCTTCAAAATACATGTAAATGGTGTGTCAGGGGTTCTGTGACTGCCTGGTAACAACAGCCAGTGGAAGAACTGGCCAGGGGTTCATGAGTCCTCTGAGCCACAGATTTTTTTTCTGGGTAGTTCTGCATCATTTTTCCCTCCCCAACTTTAGCATAAAGAGGAACACCCTGCTACTGTTCTTAAATCTGGTGTTAGGAGATATTACTGGAGGTTTATTTTTCTCCTCTTTTCTCTTGAGGGTTTGGACAGGAAGCTCAATAACATTCTTTCTGCTTTAATTTGATGGTTTTCTTCCCCTCTGCATCCACAGACAGTGAAAAAAGTTTAACTCAATAGTATAAAGAAGAATTTCTAGCAGTGAACCTTTTTCAGAGAAAAGTCTGAAATATTGCGCATATTTATTATTGCAGTCCCATTCCATTTGGCAGTGTACAAAAGTAATCAGATGTCTAATAAAAAACATGGTGTAAAGTAGGAAACAACACTGGAAATCAAATTCTATACAAAATTATAGAGGAATGAGTAATTCTCACTTACTTCCCTGAGCTTTGGGTCAAGTCTTTATGGCACAAAATAAAGAACATGTCTCTTCCAATAAATAGTAAAGTTGCCACTCAGTGGGAATGGGCACACAAAGGGTGCTCTTTCACTATAAGAGCTTCTATCCAAAACACCAGCTATCTCCCAACAATTCCATAAACAATGTAGATTTAAATCTATTTGAGAACATGTAGCAGACATAACCAGAATCACATTCCAATGCTCAAATTTTCTTAATTAAAAACTACTTTATACCCACAGTATATTAAATACAGCATCCACATTATCTGATTATTTTGAAAAGAATGTACATGCAATATTGCATTCTGGCACCACATAAACCTTGATAAATTCATGATGAAATGCAGCAAACATTATTTATTTCTAAAATCCAGGCACTAAACTTGAATATACTCCTGGAAATTTTAATTAGCAATTTTAAAAATGCTAAGGAAAATTATATGTTCCCAGTTGTCTGTTCAGGTTAAATTTAATTATTTCTGAAAGTAATATAATTAAAATTGTTTTAGTTCTTAATCAATATTTTATTTACATTTATTTTCCTTGTACTACTTGATTAATTCTTTTGAAAATGGTGGAGTAGGTAGCTTATTTTTAAATAAGTTTATTATATACTCACATGTATCTACACTTTCACTAATGGACAAACCTCTTGCAGTACAGCAATAGCATGGAAATCATAAAATTATGTTTTTTCAGCTTGGAAACTGGAATTGTACCATGTGTCAACAGAAATTGCATTAATAAGTTTTCAGCTGAGCCAAGTTCCTACATGAAAATATCCTTCCTGGAGATCATGTAAGTTACACATTGCACAAAGGACCTGATTCATCTAGATTCCCTTAAGCTTATGCAAAATGAATGAAAAAGAGACAGTACAACTTATCATTCTTATTTATCTACACTTCACACTCTGACAGACCCAGAGCAAAGACCTAAACCTGGAATGAGCCAAGCCCTGCAGCCACTGGAGTTGCACTGATGTGAGGGACTCCACGGAACTGTCCCACAACAAACACATTTCACCCTTCAACATAGACTGCCATACTCCTAATATATAAAGAATCTGTTGGAATGGAAACCATTTCAGCAATGGGCAAAAGGGCAAACATTCTCCTTTATTTATGCCAGATTTCTGAAGACTTTGGTTGGTCTTTACTCTGTGTTAATCATGACACTGTTTACATCAGCCACAGACTCTGTTCTGCAAAATGATGTAAAGTCTAGTTCCAGTCAGATTTGAAGTGAAATAGCACCTGATTAAGTTGGACTGATGGAGGGACAGAGGGTTATATTACACTTTACAATATACTTCACAAAGTTTTTTTCAATTTTTCTTCTAACTAATCATTACCTCTCTAGGGAGTTTGATCCTGCAGAGCTCTTGTGGGCTGTTGGTGTAGCACCTCAGGGACAGGAGCTGTGGTGTCAGCAGCACAGATCTCTGTGCACCTTTTATCCCATGAGATTCCCAGTGTCACCAGAGCTCAGCAGGTGACTGCAGCCACAGAACCAGCTCTCCACAGCTGATGTGAGGAGCTGTGCTCAGCATGGTCTTAGAGGAGCAGAAAGGCAGTGCCTTCCCATCAGTGTGAGTTGAAGGTGTCAGAAGCAAGAGAAAGTCATGCAAGATTCCTCAGGTTTTATGCAAATTGCTTAAGACTTGGCAGGTCTGTTAAGATCTCAATGCTGGCAGACACACTGTGTGTACATCTGAGGTTTGGTATATTTATGTATATAGTGTGTGTAGGCCTAAGCAATGAAAATTAGTCAGTCCAGTGTTTCACCAAAACTGAAACCCAAACAGAAATTTTGTGTTGTTAAACAAATCCTTCACATCTATTTTATAGCATTTCATTTACTTTTTTTTCCTCTCCTGTGCCAGAACTGAAGTATGAAATCCTAATGCTTACTAAAGGAAATGTTTTTTTAAGACCTTTGCACCTATTTTGTATAACTGAGCCTATTTTGCATAACCAAGAGGGTAATTCATCTATTTTGGATAACTCTCCAAGCTGAAACTGTTGAGTGCTCATAGTTAAGTAGTTGAGTGATATAAGTGACTTGATTTTTTCAATATTTATAAAGGTATACGTGTAGTGGTGAAAATTATGACAAGTGCAAGCTCTTGAACACCTCTTTTATGTCTTTCCTTTACCAATGCATCAGATATAAGTTTCCATAGCCTAAAGTGACTTTCTAAACTCTACTTCAGACCTCAAACTTTAGATTATGGTTTGGAAAAGTTCTAAAAATAAAGTAAGTGTTTAAGTTTCTACAAAGGGAGAAGCACAGAATGATCCAGAATTGTTCTGAGGACACCAAAGAGGGGGGCATGGCTGGTACCACAGGAAGACACACAGCGAAGAAATGGGCTCTGCAAACTGGTGAAGTGCCACCTCTGCACCTGGAAAGGAACATTCCCAAGAACCAAGAGGTGATGGGGCCACCTGATTGGAAAGCAGCTTTGCAGAAAAGGCCCCAGAGGTCCTGGTGGACCAGGAGATGGAAACCTGACCTTGCAGTAAGGAACTCTGGTGTATCTTGGGCTGCATTAGGAGTGTTGTCAGTTGGATGAGGGAGGTGATCCATCTCCTCAACACCACACCATACCAGACCAGACCACGTGCTGAGCTCCCCAGAACGAGAGGGACATGGACACTGGAGAGTTTTTAATGGGGGAACTCAAAGATGATGAAGGGACAGGAGCATCTTTCCAGCAAGGAAATGTTGGCAGAGCTGGGACTGTTCACTCTGGAGGAGAAGAGGGCTGGGGGGACTCTTTTACTACTGTCTGAAGAAGAGGATGCCCAGTGATGGGGGAAGCAATGGACAAAAAACAAACCACAAGAGGCTCCAGCTAGAACCTCTTTCTAACTGTGAGAGTGACCAAGAGTGACCAGCACGGGCTCCCCATAGAGGCTGTGGAGTCTCCATTCCAGGAGATACTCAGAAATCCTCTGGATATCGTCCTGGGTCACTGGCTCTGGGCCCAGGGTGGCTGAACAGGAATAAAATGTCCCATTTCCTTGGACCATGGCTGCTTTCACTTGTGAGCATCTGACTCATCCTGAGGTCCTTGCTGGGAGAAACAAAATAGAATGTTCCCAGTCTGAATCTTTTTGAGATCAGAGTCTTTTTCGTGTAAAAAGCAAAAGACAGATTAAGTCTAAATTAAATTTTGCAGTGAACTGGTTAAAATGCATTGGAATTTACTGCAGATAAGCCATTTTAGTCACATTTTAAATGAATATCTTTTATTTTGGTAACTATCTGGAAAACATCCATTATTTCTTCACATGGCCAGACAAAGACTGAGGAGGCTTGACTACTTTTACATGAGCTAGCAGAAAAATCAGACAAAAACCTCAAAAAGGTTATATATACTTTTACCACAAATATAGTGTGATTATATTAATTGAAAATGTTTCTGATTACAGGATGCTGCTGACCTGACCCATTGTATTAAACTATTTTTAAGTCTTTATGTTACTTAAATTTATGTTTGTATGGAGAGAAAATTAATTCATTTGATAAATATCCTGTTATGGGTTCAAATGAAAAGAGTGTGTTAGGACTTGGAGAGCAATTTCATTTGCCAGTCACACTAACACATTATTCTGAGTTAATTAAAATGCTTTCTTTTTTTTTTTTGTTTGCTAATGCTTTTCATTTGAGTTCTGACCATTTCCTGATGTTTCAATTAGCTTTTTTTTCCCAGACATGTTATATTGAGCATCAAGTTAAGTTCAATGGTTAATGAAATTTATGACACTGTTACTCAACCAACTCTTAAGCTCTATTTGACTTTATAATATTACAGATGACATAATAATTCAGATGACTTGATGTATGCAAACAGATACCTAATTCAGCTACTGTTACATATGTACTTAATGAACGTTATGACATTTATGGAACTAGTCAGAACTTTTTCAATGAATCATTTTATGCTCCAACTGAAATCGTGCCAAAACTGGAACATTTTGGCAACAATATTAACTTTGATGAAGTTTCACAGAATTATTTCTAAATTCTAGAATAGGCTTCCTGGAAAATGGGAGTAAAAGATGGAAAACCTGAATTTATAGAGCCAAACATGAACATTTGGCCAAACTCCCATTTTTGCCAAAAGTTTTGGCACACTTTCATTTCAGATTGCCACAAAAAGATTTTCAAAGAAAAACACATAAAACAAGAGGCTCTCCCACTTAGCCCTCGGTCCTTGTTGGAATTGCCATTATTAGACTGTAGCAGTCTCTCTGGGTTTATAACCTGTCCATCACTTACACCTCTTCAGTTGTGCTTTGGTCAATTGGAAAAACCTAAAAAACATTGTGTTTGCAATGGAAGAGACTGTGTGGTTCCAAATTGCTGCAGGAGGAAAAGAGCACCCAGGATGAGGGTGTGGAGGGAGCCTGCAAAGCTGGGCTGTGGATCATCCTGCCAGGGAGAGTGAAGGGCTGTGACTCCCAGTGGGAGTTAGGGAGTTGCTGCTTAGGAATATTCACTCAGATGCATTCTTTCATCTTAAAATGCCAAAGTGCTTCTAATAAATCTCAGTCTGGGAGACTGAAGCAGACGTATTGCAGAAAGAAAGAATTAAGGTGCCATAAGATAAAGGTTGGAAGCCTGAACCTGGTTTGATAAAACAAGGGTAATTGATGGTTCAGAGTGGTCAAGCTGATCAAGCCAAAATGGCTGAGGGACATATTTTAAATACAGGTTTTATTAAATTAGGTGGATAGAGGACTTTGAAATTTAGGGAAACCAGAGATGGAGACCTTGCAGCAATGAAAGAAGGGAGATATGACAAAGTATGACAGATGTGGGCACAGATGTTTCAGCAGAAAAATAACAGATTAATCACAGCCTGAAGAAACAACATGGATGTGTAAGAGAAGGAACAGGAAAAGATAATTCCTAGCTCATAACCACAGAAATAAAAATAAGCTGAAAGAGCAGGACACAGTAACCTGAATACTTGACTTTTCACAGTTAATTTGCTGTTGCTTGTTCACTTAAGGAAGGACTGTGAAGACTCTAATCATTTTCCCACCCACTTTCAACTCCAGGAAAAAAGATTAAAGGTGATTTTTTTATTTTTTTTTTTTAATGCACTTTGCTTTGAGTATGTGTATATATAAGTAAGAACTATCCAGGTGCCCTCTCGTTTAATAACCAAATTCAGGACTTTCCTGGCATAAATTAGTACTCCATGTTCAGTTCAAAAGCCAGCAAACAATGATCTGATTTTCTGAAATGGAAAGTGCAAGGCATCTCAGAATAAACATTGTATCTTATGATTTAGCAAGAACCACAAGTTCATCACAGAGCTGCCAAAGTACAGAGAAATTGCGAATGGTTTCGGTAATTTCAAATTACTTCTGGGGCAAGCACCCAATCTGAGAGACCTGAAAACTGAGCTGTTTCAAAAGAGAGCTCCCAAATGTAATTATTTAGTTTCAGAAAGCTGTAGCAGTAGCATGCCAATCTGACCCAATCTAGCAGCAGCTTTTGGTCTAATACAGTGACTATAGTCCAAATGTTTATAAATATTCTGTCTGGTAAGTCTAGGTGACTGTGCTGACAGCACAGGAGACCATACCTGTGGTAGTTAAAGGATTTTGCAGCTGTTTGACCATGGAATTGTCAGTATGCCTGAACTGACCTGACAAACCCAGCAAAAGGGTTCACATGCATTCCACCAGAAGGCACCCCAGCACCCACCTGGTTAATAGGATACCCACAAGTTAATAGGACATCAAATTTTGGTTGCAAATCCAAATAAAGTTCAAAGTTTCTTGGTCTGGAGTGAATTCTCTCAGACCTAAGAAGGTATAAAGAGAAGTAACACGTATCTACACTAATTGGTTAATTTCCCAAATGTTAAATTAATATATTTTTTGAAAGCTGGACAATCAGTTGGAGCATCTTGCAGACACTGCTGTGAGAACAGGGCTGGACAGCTGGGTGAGCTCAGCCTGCACTGCAATTCAGACATGGTGAGCAAGTGTAGAAGTGCACACAGACCATGGCTGGGAGAAAACTGCAATCCTTCCATTGTGGCTTCAGCTCCTGGCCTGGGCTGTCAGCAGAGTCCAGCACTAAAACATGGGGAGTACCTGACACAAATAATATCTGTACAAAGTGCCGCAATATCAATCTCCCTTATTCCCTCATGTTCTTCTGCTACTGTAAAATCATCATCTAAAAAGGTTAGAGAAAGACTAAGTTATTGTTAATCTTTCAGATATCTCAGTCTTGTCTTTCTTGATTCCTTTTTTTTTTTTTTTTATATTATTTCATCCAAAAATGAAGTTCTCTCTTTAAAAATTATTTCAAATAAATAATCTGGTCTCAGACCACTTAGGTTTTCATTTAAGAGGAAGGGAAAATAAATTAGTTTGGTACTTCATAATATGTATTGATCTACTGGACAGATTTACAA
Organism: Parus major; assembly: GCF_001522545.3. Classification (NCBI taxonomy): domain Eukaryota; kingdom Metazoa; phylum Chordata; class Aves; order Passeriformes; family Paridae; genus Parus; species Parus major. The sequence continues at coordinate 7,337,666 of NC_031778.1, forward strand.
TACAATACAATTTAATTTATAGAGTATCTCATAATACTGACATCAACAAAATGACTTAGAGTGAATTTTAAACACATTATCATAGCATATCCACTGGCTAACTTAGAAAAATATCTTCATTTTTTGTATTTTTTTTACAAAAGCTGAAGAAAGAAAGACGTGGTTTATTCTGGAAGAAAGGAATTGCAAATGTCAGAATAATGATGAGACAACATCAACAAAGACCTGGAGGCAGCAGCTACCAGGTATGCTCAGCTTGCAGGGAGCTGTGATACAAAATTCTCAAGGAATTTGAATGAAAGAGTAAGTTTCATTCTCTCTTATCCCACAGCTTGGGAAGATGTTTTCATCATAATTTGTGCAGCGTAGCATAACAAAGATATATATTTGATATAACTCTTTGTTTATTTCTGTGGAAAGCAATTTCTACTGAGATGAATTTCTCTGGATTCTGCACCTGGGATGGTGCAATCCTTATGAAGTGAGGGACAGGAGGCTGCAATGCAGCCCTGAAGAAGGGGATGTGCCAGGTTTGGTTGATGGTGAGTTCTGTTTTCTCTTTTCAAGAAACAGAAGCAAGAAAATATACACCTAAATCTGATCCAGAAAACCCTAATTTGAAACATATAAAATGAAAGAAAGAATGACATCAATCCATTTTTGATAACATAGTGGTTGAGCAATTTAAAATTTATACGGTCAGCCTTGACAATAGGAACAGTCACTCCAAATAATCAGTGCTCTGGAGCTTCTGACCTGCATCACTCTGTAGTAGCATCTTCCTCAGCCACATTAATTTTATATTGTGTTTCAATATCTTTTTCCCCAAGAGCAAACCTAATGTTTCTACCTGCCCTTTAATCACTTCTGGTTCATAGCAATCTGTGTCAAAGAATATTACAACAATAATATATAACTCTAGGGAACACTGATATTATGTAAACTGCAGCATAATACTTAACATATTAAATTCAATTTTTCAATTTAGCTATTCTCTGCCTGTTTCCCTTGGCTTTAAACGAGACAAATTTCCAGTGCCAAATGCAGCAGTTGGAACTGACCACCTACAGCACAAGATTAAGGAAATGAAAAAAATGCTGTGTATTTGTTCTGAAGCTTTAACCTCCTTCTCTTCAGCAAAGGAACTTCATTGATTATAAACCACACTGCTTTACATTAAATAAAATGGAAATATAATGATCTATTGTGAAGTGAAGTATAGTTTATGTAAGGCTTTTCAATCTCATAAACTCTAAGGGAGGTCACTCTTCTGCTAACAGAATTTTCCAGGCTTCTCTACAAAGGAAAAATTTATCAGTAAACCTGGCAATTTTATTATAAAGCCAATACAAGTAGTGAAAAGAAGTTGATTACAGTTCATTCCAGGCCCTTTTATTCTACATATTTGCCCTGTCTGTAAATAACTTGTTCTTGACAGTGTTCCATCTTTTGTGGCTCTGTGGAGGAAAGCCCTGGTTTGGCTCTGCAGTCTCCAGAGGCTCAGCCTGCCCGAGACAGGAGGCAGAGCTCCGGTGTCACACGGGCTCCTGACTCTGTCAGCACCTCTCTGACCACTGCAGGGTGAGGCTGCAGCAGGAGCTCCTCAAGGAACACAACCTCCTCCCCTTGCCCAGACACAAGAGGTGACCATCACCTCTGGAGTTATTCCAGCTCCAGTGCTCAGTGGGGATGAGCATCCACAGATGAGAGATAAAACACTGACTCCAGAGGCAGGGTGGCCCTGCTGTCTGTTTCTGACAAAACAAAGTACACACTTATTTTTGAGCTCAGTAAATTTTTAATACATACACAGATTTACAAATGTAAATTCATTCAAAAATCTAATAGAATGATCCTATCAGACTTGGAGCCATTATGATGGTTTCTCAAGTGCAGGTACAGATGGTTGGGGGATGTAATGATGTAGTTTAAAATATGTACCTTAACCTAAGTTCTATTAAATAAAATAATTTCATTACAGTATGTGTGCTGGACAATAGCAATAATGTCATGGGTGCTAGTCTGTGATCTCTCTCTCATCCTCTCTGAAATAAATCCTACATTTAATATATCCTTCAGTATAGATTTCAGTCTGTCTTTTTTGTCCACTGAAGGAGCACAACTGAAGATTCCACCACTTCCAACTCCCATGTAATGAAAATAATTTTTATTTTCCCATTTATTTTAAAGTTGCTTGACCTGCATACTTATATTACTGCATACTTGTGTGAAATACAAGAGGTTTGTTTAAGTTACAAGTCAGCTCAGAGAGGAACAGAACCATAGGAAAAGAAAAACACAGTACATGCTCAGTGCATACCAAGATGGAATCATCAGATTACTTAAGAACACATAAAATTAATCTCAGCCAACATATTGGAATTTTACCCAAATTATAATAGTTTTGAACAAGTACTTTCCAAACCAATAAAAATGTTAATCTTCTTCACAGAGCTCCTCCCTTCACTTTAGCTCATGGAGAAGCAGGAGCATGTTGGGTGGCTGCTGCTAAGGCTGCTCTTTGCTCCACCATAGCATGGTGGCTATGGGACATCACAGGAGTAAGGAGACCTCTGTAAAATGAAGGGAAAGAAGAAATGTTGCATTAAAAAGCCCATAAGATGCCAGCAGATGCTGATTTACTGTGTCCCTCCTCAAGGAGAGCAAGTAAAAAAGTTGTGTTATCATCTCTTGGATGACTCTACTATGACTCTACATCTCTTGGAATCTTAGATCTAGAGTCTACAAGAGACTCTACATCTCTTGGAAGACCCTACTATGCTGTGGATCTAGAGTTATCTTTAAACAGAGACAATTGTGTTAAAATGAAGACAAAAAGACTGAGAACAGGAATCACTGGAAAGGCTGTGAGGGTGAGTTATGTATTAAATCTCAAGAGTCAGCTCAGAATTACTACACAGACCAATGTGGAAAGGTTTTTTTAATATCTTTTTATATAATGATAGAGAAAATTAAATTCTAGTGATTTTATGGATAACACATTCCCAAAGCACTGTTTTTATTCACAGAGATGGTTCCTCTCAATATATTTTACTAAGCTCCACTTCAGCAGATTGGTAATTGTGGCTTCCATCCAAGAAAGCACACACAGGTGAACCTGTGAGCAGCTGAATGGATTTTAGTGAAGTACAGATATGTTTAAGGTATTCATACACTTAACTCCTTTGCTGGATTATAATTTGGATGAACAACATCTCTGCATCACTCCATCAGCCTGTCCAGCAATGCAATGGAGCCATTGAAAAGTTAATGTGATTGTTAAGTCATCGGAAACAGGGCATGCACAAGTTGGGGAAATCATCTTGTGAAAGCACTTGTCTGAAATTAGCTCTTGCTTTTTAAAATTAGCTCATTTTTCTGAATAAGAGAGCTGACTATTCTGTCCAAAAATGTTGATATTAAATAAAATTAACATACTCAGTTATTAATCAAATAGGTGGCACCTATTTAACTGTAGCTTAAGAGCACATTTTAAAGGAAAAAGAACAAATGCAAAAGTGCATGTGTTTTATTAACAACAGAAAAATGCTATTATTCATGTATTTTATTAGTTCTGAATAATATCCTCCTAATTAAAATTAATGCCATCTAGATTCCTTGAATAGCATTTTAGTAAGAATAAAGAAAACAATCCAAATTTCCTATAAATACTTGGCTGCACATTAGAAGTAATTATCAACTAAATTACTTAAATACCAAGCTTGTGCTACTATAGTCAATGAGGCTTGTGCTTTACAGCAAATTAGATTTCAAAACCCAAGCATAAACAGAAGGCAGAGGAATCAGGAAATGGTGTTGAGCTCAACAGGTAAAATTATCCCTAAGGAATTGTTCAGCTTTGAACAGTGGGCCCTGGTGGGCAGCAAGAGGCAGGTGCTGACAGAACACTGGGGTGCAGAACACTGGAGGTGTCTAACCAGGCTTGAACCTCACCTCAGTGAAAGGAACAAGATGTGAAGGTTTGTAGAACTGCCTGGGTGATTTATGAGATTAGATCCCATTTCAACACTCCTTAGGTATTTAAATCTTAAGCAAACCCCATGACACTTAGGCTAGAAAGGCCAAGATTTCCTGGAAGAAAGAAAAAGATGCATAAAGGTCAGGTAGGTTTTTCAGTGGTCTAAAAAACACCTCTCTGTGCCCCTGTTGTCTTAAGCATAGGCTAATTATTTTTTTTTTAAAATTTTTTTTTCCATTGATAATATGGTTTAAAGCCTGCTGAAATCAATGGAAAGTCTTTCTCTGTATCAGTGATTTTGAACATCATTTGTCAAAAACCTTCATGCATCATCTCCATCTGCAGACAGACAACTGAGCACAAGCCCTACATTTTCACTCTGTCCTGAGTCAGGACACTATCTGAGATCTCATTTATGAGACCTTCTCTAATCTGTCTGGCAGTAAACAAGAACAGAAATGAAGTTTATCCCTTCTCATTGCAAAGCCCTCCTGAGGGCTTTAGGCCTTTTAGACAACACAGGAGCATTATCAATGTGTCTTCATGATTTTAAGGAGGGTGAGTAAAGCAGGAAAAAGTTTACTGAACCACAGGTTTTCCTCAGGTGATTACACAGGAACCATAGATTTTATTCTATCTTTTATTCTATCTGTTACAGTAGGATTGTTGTAACCATGATCCAAGGATATGAGAGAAGCAGCATGGAGACCATCTTTCATCAGTTTGAGTTGGAAAAATATCTGGCAAATACCCCTTCAAATCTGAAAAGGAGCAGCAAACCCTTGCCTGTGTAAAGACTAGAAACAATTGGTCCAAGTTCAGTATAAAAATGAGAAGTGGTTACATGATTTAGCCATTTCTTCTCCTTCTTTCAAAGTACTGTGTTTTATATCAAGCCCTTAGCCTTTGCAGCAGGGTGGAGAACAAAGAAAGTCAGCCAAGAACTCTGGGGAGCTAGTTAAAATGAAAGCTGAGAACATTAAAATGTCCCATAAACTCAATCCCTTTACTTAATCATAGAACACATCCCTCTATATCCAGTAAAAAATGTATTTTTATTTCTTAAATTTTGTTCTGAAGATATTTTCTAGGTGTAGAAAATACATGAGGAGGACATGAGGTCCATGAGGACCAGGGCTGAAAATCTGGAGACTATTTAGCTGTTTCACAAAAAATAATTTCTAATTCACTACTGTTTTTGTTGTTTGCTGATTATGTGCCTGAGCTCATTTTGACAAATGGGAACTGCAGGAATTTGCTGTTGTTATTGTCCTGGGTACATCTGTCAGACTGGGAAACCTTTGCTTGGTTTTGGGATGCCCATGAGCCTAATCTGTGAACACAAGTCTTGTTATAACTTGAACACAAGGCAGTAATTTTTTCAAGTACTGCAGTTTTGGGTTGTTTCAGTCTTTTTTTTTCCTTAATTGAGGAAAAAAATTTGGAACAAAAATTGGAGTTTCTACAATTATTTTAAATTTTCCCAAAGAAATTTTAGGTACTATTTATAAAAAACCCCAAAAACAATAACAACAAAAACCAACAAAAAACCAAACAGAAATAAAGGCATAAGGGCTTTACCCTAAATTCCAGGAAGCTATCTAAAAATGGCTAGAAAAAAATTAATATTAAACTGAAATGGTAGGAATGTGTGTGCATGTGTGTGTGTGTGTGTGATACTTGCCATTTTAGGCTAATGTGAAAATACCTAGATTTTTTTCCTATCTTATTGAAAATAAAAATTATTGAAATATTTTTGTCTGTTTTTTCCTTAGAATATTTTCAGTTTTCAACTGTGTGTCCTAATTTAAAACATGAATGTCAAAACTTTGGTATTTTCCTACGTCACAAAGACCTCAATTTTGTTCGGCATTAAATTTAAGTAGTTTAGTAGTTTTAACAGTGTGTTTTCCACATGAATAAAGAAGAAAAACAGCTATGATATTGATGCCAAGATGATTTTTTGCCTTTTCTTTTATATACATTTTTACAACTTTTATGTATCTTCAGTATTCTTAGCACACACTTGTAATTTAAGTCTGATAATTTAGCATAGTCCTGTATTTTGTTAGACCAGGAAACCAAACATCCTAAAGGCCTCATAGAAGGATGGAAAATCCTATTTTGAGAAACCAAGGTCCTCTCTAGGACATGTGCTGTGAACTGAGATTCTGCCCATGCAGGGGGGAATTCCTCAGATGAGGGAACACCATGCCATTCATCCAGGCCTCCCACTGGGACATCCTGGTTAGATACACTGATTTGTAAGGTCTATAAATTGTACATGTGATGCTGTGTGTGTGCATTGTGTCACACCCCACCCTGCTGAAATGGTGCACCATCAGGGTCCTCATTAAAATACTGAGGTTTACTGTATTTCACTCATTCTGGCCACTTTTATTTGTCCACAGAACAGTACCAAGAATGATCAGACAGAGTGATGACCTGGCTCATTCAGGTACCCCTCATCCTGAAATGGAATTTCCCTGCAAACTAAATGTTAGGTATGGCTGAAAACTTTGATCATTCCTTCCAGTTGTATTTTGCACAATTTTAAACACAAACACAGTAATCTGCAGTCCTCCTGTGCCCCTTTTAGCAGTGCCTGAGCCTGCACAGCAGCTCAGCCTGAGCCCCTGAGCAAGAGAGACATTTACAGAATGCTTATCTGGCATAAACACATCCTTGTGTTTAACCACAGATGGTAGGTACCAGTTTAGGATGTGAGCATTTGTAACAACTCATAGAAACAATTTCTGCAGGATGCATTTGCTACAATTTTCCCTGCTCCCTGATTACTAGTTTACCTGATTTTGTTTGGAGAAGTGAAAGCCAAATTGGCTGATATATCAGGACAGAAATGGGAGTAGCATGATACCAGACCAAGAAGTGCCAGAGCTGGAAAATGATACCATGACTTAATTCTTTAATTAACTCTTCTGGAGAGCAATACTGCTGAATATCATAACGCTCTTCGTGAAACTTGTCTGAAGTTGATTCATTTGGTTTCTTGTTGAGCTTGTTCCTCAAGGCTAATCTGCATCTCTAATTGTGTTTTATGTGCTTCAAATACAGTTTACCAGCTTTTATTTCTACAATTGCATAGGATGATTCAATAGTTATTTTACAGCTCAGAATAAATGTTCTGTTTATAATATTACAATAAGCCTATATGGTAATTAAATTGCCATTTAAGCAAGAAACTGAAAACTCAGTTTTCAAGTTCAAGGATTTAGGGGTGATTTCCATACTCTTATTTTCAAATACACAGAAGAGTGGGGAAATTAGAATTCCCATCCAACTGCATGATTTCTATATGTTTAAAATATAAGTGCAGTCCTTGTTACTCTTTTCTTGAAGAATTAAGATACTTGTTAATTTAGGCCTTATGTAGATGAACTTTTAAACGTGCCAGAGAGACTCCTGCCATGCCAAAATAGTTCTACAATCACTTAGTATAAAATAAAAGCCACCACTTCCAAACCTTTCAAACTGAGAATCTCCCTGTGTCTGGGAGTGAAGATACATGTTACTAATGTTACATGTTACATGTTTCTGAATGTGCTCTGAATAAAAATTTGGTGTAATTTTTTTCAGAAGACAAAAATCCACTTCTTCAGTGCCCAATCCTGGTAAGCTTGCTTTTATTTGTGTAGAACCATGACACTTTTCCACCTGAGCTGTGGGGGAGACACTACTAGACTTATCTAGCCCGTGCAGGTGTCAGTGAGATGCTAGAGAAAAGCAGCACTCTCTAAAGGACAGGGTGTAGCACATATTGATCAGCTACAGAGCAAGCTCCATTTGCTTTGATCATATGTTTACACATCTGTCTTAACCAAAGCAACACACTTTGCAAAGCTGTGCATGTAAAGCACCTGTGTGTACTCAAATGACTTTACAAGGGATAAAATGGATGCAAGGTAATGTTTTGTTGTAAAGCAGACAGTGCATCACAGCAGTGAGGGGAGAACAGATCCTCTCTGGTTTAATGCCATTCCTATGAATACTCTATTTTATGTGATATATGTGTATATTTATAAGAATCTGGTACATAAACATGAGACACATTTACTGCCAGAAGTCATAGAAAGATGTGGGTAATGTGGGAATGAAATAGTGTGTTCATTTGTATGAGTACAAGATGATGTCCAGCCAAAACCAGGAGGAACATCCAGAAAGTAATTTCCACTGTGCTTGTCTCACTTCTCAGAGCTCTCTGCCCACAGGTAAAGTGCTCTAAGACTGGGACTTTTGTCTCCTAATGACTTCTGGCTAACTTCCCTATTACTGAAGGTGAATTAGCACAAACCTAGTTAATCTCAGATGAAATTCATATTCTTTGTAATCTTATGGTCCAAAACAAAAGAATTAAAATCTGTGAATGTTCCAGCCTTGCAAGGAGTGATAAAACATCATATAAATACCCTTGAGCACAATCTATTACTTTTAATCCCTGCACAATACATTATTTTACTCTAATGTACACATACAACCCCCCTTTACATTCCTTCAGCTTTTTTAGAGGAATGCCACGTTAATCTGCTGAAGGTCAAGCTGAGAAAATGGAGGAAACAAAGCAAGTGTTGTTAGGAATCACATCACGTCATGTTGGGCTCCCAAACAAATGGGAATTGGCTGCAGATCCAGGTGCCTGCCAGTTCATCAAATTCTTTCACACACCCACTATCTTATGTATTATTGCATCCAGTGTTATATTTAATAAGTTATTGGTGTGTAATTGTTTTCATGTATTTTTACATAAAATAAAGAAGCAGTGGGCGCAATCTGAAGTGCAATTCTCTCCCTGTGCTCCCTCCCTGGGACTGGCCTCAATCCAGATAATTGTCTTTTATTATATTGGGCAGTAATCAGAGTGCAATTTATCACATTTTATCAAGGACTAAATCTGGAGTTTGTGTCGTTTAAAGAACTGTTAGGGTTTCTTTCTCAGTGTCTCATTTGTAACTCCTCTTTGTAACTTGGGAGTTTCATGACTCAGAGAAGCACGAGAGCACAGATATGTTGACAGATTTTCTTTCTTTCATTTCATTTAAATTGAATCCCTTTTGCAAACCTCTAGATAACACTTTGCTAAGACACACCTTTCCATTATTAAATACCTCCTGCTTTTCCTCCAGTTGTGAAATAGTTACTTGTTCCACCACAGTCCAAAAAATATCCAAATTATTTTAGGTATATAAATTGTACAATATGCAAAACAAAAACCACAATCAAATTGCTTTTCTGAGAACTCAGACAAAACAGATCTGGTCTAAATGTATGGACGAACAAATAATTGTTCTGTACCTTACACTACCAAGAAGTTATTTAATCAACGAAATATTAGATGAATTAATTATGTATTTACTTATGAGATTCTAAAATGGATTAGGAATCAGCCTTATGGTTCATATTCCTGAAATTGCATAATTTCTTTTTTTGACTATGCATGAGAATAATCTGGCTGAATTGTTGGACTGTATTTCTTGAAAGCAGTGAGATAACCAATAGCCAGGATAATGCAGAGTAGACAGATTTACACATCATTTCTTCCCTGCTTGTGCTCTCAGGGGAGTATTTGTCACAGCATCATCCCAACCACTCAAAAAGTGCCTGAATCTCTCATATTCCTGATGTGGTTACAAGTCTAAACATCCAAAATAGGGGGAAAAGTATCACAGCAATGGTGAAAGATCTAAAGGCACTGAAAAAAGTGATGAAGAGATAATCAAATTATCTTTCCCCAGTTAAAAAGAAATGGACCTTGTTTGAGGAAGAAAGGAGTGAAATATTTTATTTCTTATTACTTTTTATCTTCATTAAGCCTTGGATCTATTTTTTTTTTTTAAACTACTTCCATATATTAAATGAATTGTGCAAAGGTATTTTGATCCAGGTTCTGGATTCCTTAAGCAGAAGAACAAGCTCTCTTGTGGGAATACTAAGAGAAAATGTGAAGAAAGTCCAGAGATTTCAAAGCAAAGTTAAAAACATAAACAGATACAAGAGTGGAAGGTTTGGGTTTGTCTAAAGGAAGGGACAGTCAGAACAATTCCCATTCATGCACAGCTGCTTGCCTCAATGGAGAATGGGTTTTAATCTGTGCTGGAAATGAGATAAAAATAATAACACTGCAATATATGAAATACAGGCCAGCCTGAGGAAATATTTAATCTGAAAGGCTAATTGATATTCAAGTGCAACAAAAAGTTGGTTATGACACCACCATTACTTTAAGAACAAGTTAGACAAATGTGTCTGAATTACTGACATAACACACATCCAAAGAGCTGGCCTGATTGTAGCCTAGAGATGAATCCTCCAAGTCTTTTCTAGACTCATTGCCTAAGATTTTAAATTGTTCTTACTGCTAAAATGTAATACAAGGACTTAGGATCTCGTTATGGCCTAATTTCCTTCATAAGTACCACTACATTAAGGGTCAGAGGTATACTGGATTACCAAAACATTGGGTAAATTAATTTTAATGCTCTAATTTCATGAGGCTCTGCTCCATAATGGAATAGACAAGACTAGAATTCACTCTCCTGAAAAAAAGAGATGGAGGAAAAGAACTTTTACCCTTGACTGACTGAGAAGACTATTAGAAAAAAATCAGTATTTTTTCATTCAGTTCTAGGAAAGATGGTTTATTGTGATTATTTTTCAGTTCTGTGTGCATTTGATATTGAAAAATATTACAGGTTTCCACAGCATTTATATTTGAATCTGCTGCCAGATCAATTCTTGTTCCAGCTGTCCAGTTCCAGCTCTGGTTCAGAGCCAAAGCTGATGCATAAAGCTCAGCCTGAAAAATCATATTTAGCTGGAGTGGATTGGACTTCAGAGAAGCTCTGGATGAACAAGTCAGTGTGTGCAGACAGTATTAGCAGACAGGAATAGCTGAACTTAGATGATGCAGAAGCTATTTATGGAAAATTAAGTTACATTAATAGCTCATCTGAGAGCAGCAGAGGGTTTCTGTTTGCCAAACATTTTGACTTGAGAGAAGCAAAGCTGGCTGACTTTTAAGGATAGAAAGAAAAGCATGAGAAGGTTCAGGCACAGATTAGTAGAGAGTGTTTCACCTAGGAGGAGAAACTGTAATAGTTATGTTATTAATCCTTGTTTGCAGGTCTTTGTGATAAAAATGAAATGTGTCACAATAACAGAGATTCTGAAAGGAGTGACACCCACTGTGCTGGGCACTGAACAGCTTGTTGAAATACAAGTTTGAATTAAAAAATTGTTACCTGAATCTTGAAGACTTTACCCTCTAAGGAGGCTGAAAATTCTTGAGGAGATTCTTGATAGCCTCCATTGTCTGCTGGGAGCGTTCTCCCTTGGTGACAGTGTCTGGTGGTGTTACTCCTACATGAACTTTGCAAATGAACAACTCTTTTTAAGACTGACATGTGAAAATGCAAACAAAAGATGAATGACAGGAGTGCAAGAGTCAAAGGTAAATACACTTTTTTGTTATATCACTTCTGGTGAAGCACAACATTAAAGGCTGTCTACTTCTGAAAAAATTGTAATTCCTTTTCAGTGGTGATAGAAGCTGTGAGCTTGCTAAAGCAAGCTGGGGTGCTCAGTGTATTTGCTCCCATTTTTATTCCTTGCAGCAGTTCTCCATAGAGCACACTGCAGACAGACATCTGAGGATCTCTTTTTCTCACAGAATGCACCAGAGCTGGATGCTTGAGAAGAGAAAGTGCTAAAGGTTGACTTCAATGGGAATGTTCCCTGACGAAGGTGAAGATTTGACCCAGAAAGGTTTGAGTGAGTTTCTGAACAAACTGAATTATCTTTTGTGTTTTGCAAACATGGGTCACCTAAAAAAAGTGCAGAAGTTTAGCTCCCAGACCACATGTTTGAGTGAAACTCTTTCATGCTATTTCTTTAAAAACCAGCCCTTCTATTTTACTTCCAAACTGCAGTGAAAGGTTATACTCTAAATAAAAACTGTCTTTAACCCTGAATTTTGTAAATGTAGTGCATTATCCAGGGCAGTTACTTGCTGTTTAGATTTTTATTAATTCTAAACTTACCTCTTTTCATGGAGCTCCTTTGATTCCTCTTCTACTTGCATTTATTGGCACAGAAAGAACATGCTATTTTCTAAACAGTTGCTCCAAAGTTTGGGCCTTATCCTTTTATTACAGAACATTTGCACTGAGCAAAGTACCACAATCAAAATAAGGATACAAACTGTGTTTGTATATATGAATATATGTATATATATATATATATGAATATATGTATATATGAATAATGAAGACTTGTTTCTTCTTCCAAAGCTAAGCTGTCTACACCCTGATTCTATTATATTCCTATCTATGAAAATATTAGTTTCCTTATTCTGAAATATTTATTATCTGCCTAAATTATCACAGCTTAGGTCATTATACTTCATTTAGAGAAACACTTGAAATAGTTTCCAAAATCTCTGGCATATTTGGAATATTTGGGCATATTTCAGCATGAAAATTTCTGGTTTGTTCTGATGTAATCAATTTACTGAATCTAAATTAATTGCTTTGACTTCTCTTGATTATTAATATATTTTCTCTTTAAAATTTTATATAGGAAATGAGCAAGCAATGGTTTTTGTCTATCTAATGTTAACATCTACCTTATATAATATGTTGCTCTTAGAATGTTATCATTTAGATTGTTTTAATGCATTGACTGAATTCAATATTGAATATTACAAAGTTAAATAGTTAATAGGCATTTATCAAAATAGAGAAATAGCCAATGAACATGTAATTTTGTCATGTTGTAGTATTTAAATACTTTTCAGTACAGTTTAGCATGTTCCTGTTAACAATTAAAAACATCTTGTAATGGATTAAAGGTGACCAGTTCCAAGAAAAAGAAACATGGAGAAATGCACTCTAAGAAATGAGTTAATAACATGAAAATGTGGGAAATCATTTTCGAGCAGTCTGAATCTCAACTTGTGCTTTATAAATCACGGCCCAGAAGTAACTGGGGATTCAGCCAGATCTCATTAATTGCAGAGGAAGAGAAACTATAAAGACTGAAATTTATGTAAAACCGGTTCACTGGTCTATTCTTTTATGGGAACTATTTGGAACCAATCTGTATCTACAACTCTTCTCTGGGAAATGAGTTGAAGAGCTACAGCAGGTGCTTTAAAGTAATCAGGGATTTCCTGTGAAACCCAGTGGAGTGGTGACTCACCAGTTTAATTATGGCCTTCTTCTGTTGTAAAAGCAGGACCATCATTTGTAAAAGGCTCTTGTTGAGTAAATGAGTTCCAACAGAAAATCTTTGATAGGGAAAAGAAGATACCCATATTTTATTTTAAGGGGTATAAGATTTATAGGGAACATCTTCAGACTACTACAATGATTAGTGCTGTCTGGGTATCCCCAGAGTAACTGAATGGAGCAGCAGTAACTCTTCTTGTGCTGTCTGGCTTTGCTTTATTTTGAATTTCTGACTTATCTTTCAGTTCAGCTGTTTGATTTATTCCTAAATTATATATAAATGTCCCAGACAAACATTACTATAGTTCATACTGCTTCAGGATGGTTGGAGTGGGTTTGGTTTGGTTTTTCCTTTAAAATCACTATTCCTTAATTTCAAAATACCACTCATTTTTAGCAATATGCATGCCCGTGGGAAATAGGGAAGTCTTTATAAATGGTGAACCACTTCCTGGGAATTTTACTATTTACTTGGAGAACCACCATTTTTTCACCCCATAAAATGGGAGATAAGATCTTCTGTATCCACTGTGTCTCTGCTGTAAGAAGAGAGCCCTCAGAACTGATAGAACATTCCACCCTGACACGTGATAATAACCCAGGGGGCCATAATAGCTGAATCAGAAACACCCTTTACAATATTTATTGCAAAGTAGCAGTTTCTGGTGAAAATTCCATTGATGAAAGGGAGGTTCTGGTATTTAGGGTATGGCAGACAAAAATCATTAGGCAAAATGGTTCTTTTCAAGGACAGATGGGTCATATAACCCAGCTCTCAGCTCATTTTCTAGGCTGGTTGGTTGTTTTCATCCAACTTCTCTGCTCAGAAGTCATTAACCTGATTTTGCCTGTGTCTGTCACCATCTGGCACAATGCATCTTCTTGCTAAAAGGTAGATTTTAGTATCTGGAGGGAAAAGGAAATAAACAAGACTCATATCCAATATAAATCAAGAGAAAAGGGGGAAAAGAAAGCTGCTTAGAAGAGTAGGTGTCATTGATTGACTGTAATTTTAAAGGGTCTCTCTTATGATTGACAAATTCCTGAGATGTTCATTAACTAATGGAATTATGGTGGTAAGTGACTGCTGTCTCCACAGAACATCAGGTTAAAAAGTGCAGAGGAATAATGGATTTTTCTCTGTTGAGGATCAGTCTCCTCACTGTCTGGAGCTCACTCAAAGACACTGAAAAGGACCAAGGAGGTTTCACTGGTGAAATTCCTGTTTATCCTCTCCTCTTCCCCAGGAATTCCTTCTCAAAGCATCAAATGAAGTTGAACTTAGAGGGTTAAACAATAGAAAAAGAGCACCTGGACCTTAATTTATTCAATTACCCAGAAAACAAAATCAGTTTTGTTTTTGTTAATAGCGTTGAAATATGCATTACACTATTTTAATTAAAATAGTCTATTACACTTGCCATTCAGCTCATTCCTGCATATTCCCTTAGGGCAGTAGTCATGTACTGTGATAAAACATAATGAAAATAATTTATAAAGGAAACAATACAATAAATCAATCTGATGCTTAATGAGCCTGCATTACAAGAATGGATACAATATTCTTTTTTAGAATATGTAGAGCATTCTCCTCAAATAACTGGAAGAATGCCCTACAGCATTAAAAAAAATAGCACCTTGCTCCATCTCAGCATGCTTTTAAAGCACTGCACTTGCAGTTTAAGCAAATCTTGGCTCAGTAAATAGCAATCTCTTTCATTTACACTAGGTTTTTGATTTTTCTGTTATTTTACCTTTAGTCAGATTGGTCTGCCTCATAGGGACACCTGTAGAGACCACAGGGATTTGTCTCATCTGCATACTTCAGCAGTCAGCCATTTGCTCTCTGAATTCCAGAGACCCAAATTTAGTAGCTAAGATCAAAACTACTCAGGGAGAATTCTGAGTTCTCCATCAGAAAGATGCAAAAATAGCAGGAAAACTATTGCCATTAGTTTTTCTATTTTTTTTTTTGTATATTTATATGACACTTAAAGACCTTTTGAGTTCAGCCAGGGATGGAATCTGTGAATTACCTTTACCTGAGAGCTGCCAGGCAGTATCTGTCAGTAAGTAATGTTTCATTCAGTGACCAGATATGTGCAGAACAGTCTGATTTGGTGCAGTATTTGCCATTTCTGTGAAATGTCTGCATTTTGTCTGTCTGCATTTTGGTATCTGCTGCAAGGTCTGCTATACTTGGAACAATCCTTCCTTGAGAATTTGATTAACCACATATTTATAGGAGAATTCAATTGTTGTAGCAAATTAAATTGTCCAGAAGAACCAGGGCAGCACTAAAGCAGCAGATGATACAACATAGCCCAAATACTTTGAGAGAGGAGTCAGCCAGGGTGACTTGATCATGAATCCTGACACAGCCTAGAGGTATTCTGCTAAAGGTGCATTAAACTAGGTTTTTTCAAGCAGGTGGATAAGAATTGAATAGGGAAAAAAAGAAAGAACTCTACTGAGTACAGCTGAATAAACTGAGATTGGCTGTGAAATTGCAACATGTTTTTGTTCTTACCCCATTAGTTAATTGGGAAGAAATAAAAAGAGTGTGGAGGTGATGAGATACAGAGAACTTCTGCAACAGATTTTCTCTGGGTATGATGTTTCTCCTTTGTCATTACAGAGATGGAGTGGCTTGTGCATATCTAAGTTAAATAAAAATTATTTGATTAGATCTTTAACTTCCCCTTAGGAAAAAAAAAAGAAAAATAAAAATAAAGAGAGTATCAAAATGCTGTCAAAAAGGATTGTCAAATGCTTCTTGCAGAGACCTGAGTTGGTGTAAGAGGGGAACAAACATCCTCCAAATGGTATTTTTGTAAATGCCTTTTGAACTATAACCAAAACTTTAGCATACCTGGAAGTCCTATGTAATAGTTCAGGAATACAATTTACCGCTTTGGTTATTTATTATTTTTATGGAGAAGAAAAGAACAAATAGCAAAGAATGGCTCAAGTAAGTATTATCAAATACCTGAATGCTGCTAGAGAGCAGTTCCAGAACTGCTTTTTATGTGCTCTGCCTCCTCTCACACCAAACCTCCAAACCACTCTGGAGCACAAGAGGAATATCTGGGACAAGCTGCTGATGCCGAGCTGCGAGAGCAGTTCCCAGAGACTTCAGACAGACAGACAGACAGACAGACAGACAGACAGACAGACACCCAGAGGAGCAGGGCTTGGCTGCCAGCCAGAAGGGCCAGGCAGGAATCCTTTCCTAGGGAATCAGCTGGTCAGAGCTGTATCAGCTCACACAGAGGCTGGAGCAGCCTGTGAGTCCCTGCTCCCACAGGGGGACAGATTTGGCAGGAGAAAGCCATCCTCACCCCTCAGTGGGGCAGCAGCTACCCCAGAGCAGCCTTGTCCTCTGGAGGAGCAGCTTCCCCCAGCTGCTGGGCACTTTGCTGCTGCCAGCCCTGTGACATTGCTGCAGGCAGGCTTTGCAGGCTCAGCCCCTGCTTTGGGATCAGCTGGGATGCCTTTGGAAGCCTGCTGGCACACGGCATTAGGCGTGTCAGAAAATAGCCCAGACCTGCAGGTTACCTGCCTCAGGCAGGCTGGAAAGACAAGCTGACCATTCTGTGATTCTAGAAACCATTTATTGCCTCTAATGTTTACTCCTTTAACTAAGAGAACCAAAAACCTCTGGCTGAATTAAGTGAGCAGATGTGAAATGGTCAGAAAAGGCTCCCAAAGTCTGGTAGGTCACAAAAACCTGCTGCATTTTCTCCTGACTTATAGGAAGAAGATGAGCTATAGATATAGATAGATAGATATAGATATGTATAGATAGATAGATATAGATACGTTAGATATAAATGTGGATATAAATATAGATATAAATATGTTAGATATAAATAGATATAGATATAGATTAGATACAGATATAGATATAGATTAGATATAGATTAGATATAGATATAGATTAGATATAGATATAGATATAGATATAGATATATAGATGATATAGATGTAGATATAGACATAGATATAGATTAGATACAGATACAGATATAGATATAGATATAGATATAGATATAGATATAGATATAGATATAGATATAGATATAGATATATATAGATTAGATATAGATATAGATACAGATATATAGAGATAGGTAGGTAGGTAGGTGGATAGATAGATAGATAGATAGATAGATAGATAGATAGATAGATAGATAGATGATAGATAAATATAGATGATATAGATAGAATAGACATAGATAATAGATGATAGATGATAGATGATAGATGAAGCTATAGACACAGATAGATACAGATATATTCCTGTTCTCATTGCTTCAAACATATGTGACTTTTTTCTAGGTGAATAATTTCTTTTCTTGACATAAACATTTCTGGGAAAATGTGTTTGTGTATGAAAAATGGCTCTAAATGTGAGTGATTTCGACTCTTAACTCTTGCCATGTATTCTCCTCCTCCAACACATTCTTTTGTGATTACTTCAGTGATTTCAGGATGGAAATTAGTGACTTTCACCCACTTTAAATAGCACCATAAAACACACACACAAAAAAAAAAGGCTGACCATTCCACTTAGTGTTCTTTCATTTACAGATTAGTTTTATCATTCTAAACAAAGTGGAAGGCATTTGATGTTACTTGTTTTCTCTTTTCATGATTAATATACTTATTTTGGATAGAACAGAAATGGAGAAAAATACAAAACCTGCAGATTCACTGAGAAGGCAACTACTAATTACCCCCAAAATGGAGCTTCTCTAGAATACAATTATTGTTTGGGCATTTTGATCACATTTCTTGACACTCTTTGTCAATAAGACATAGTATTGATGGACTACTCATTCAGGTAAAATAATTGTATTCATATGCCTTATAGTATATTATTTGTGTTTGAGAATGTAGATTATTTAAGTGATAATTTTTTTCTAAAAAACCCTGGCTATTCATTGCAAATATTCCATTTTATTTCATGCTTGCAAAGGTATACAGAGGATGCTCTGTTCAGAGGCCAGAGAAAAATGTATGAAATAAGCTATACTCTACATTTCATTTTAAGTTAATTGAAACATAAAATGATAAAATTAGGGAATATGTCAACCTCTGTCAAGTCTTTATTGGACATGGGTGAACTGAAAACCATGACATGGTCAGATTTGGACTATTTTCAATAAGAAAGGAAAAAGAGGCAGATCTCTGATAAGTACATAGCAACCACTTTCAATCCAAATGCTGAAACTCAGAAGTCTAGGGCCTACAGAGAGTTTATACTAATAAAGTCTTTCCTTGGCCTTGTCAAAACATTTCTTAGGGGTTTTTTACACTCCAGAAAATGTTTAAAGTGTGGCAGTTATCCTACAAAGCATTTTCACTCTGAGAAGCATGGCAATTTAACAAGCAACAGGAAAGAAAGGCTATTAATGGAAAGTTTAGGCAATCTTAAATTTAGGCATCACCATATGTGCACACTGTAATTCACATATATATGTGTGCTCATTTCTGTATAGATCCAGCTCTGCTCTCTGCAATAAGTCAAAGTCAGTACCTGAATGCAAAATATGACTGAGGAGAGATTTCTGACCCATTGCTTCTTTGGGGCATCTCATTCTATAAAATAACCAACTTGCAAGAAACTTAGCTAGACCTTCACTGTTCAGTGGCTTTTTAATTAAAAGCTTGAACCTTACTTTATACTCATTAATCATATTAGATTGGAGTGCTGATATAATGGGCATAGTTCCCCCTCAGACACATTAACAGGAGTGTTATGGAAGTGCAGGGTGAGCTGGGTGAGGATTTGAAATGCTGTTTTTCTCCTGCTGTGCCCTGCTCATGCACACTTGGCATAATTCTGTGTATGGCACGCTGTCCTTGCCTCAGGACAATTCCATGTGATGGCACTGCAGGAGCCAGGCCAGGCTAACAGGAGAAAAGCAGCAGGACAGGAGCCCCACCACGGTGTGTGAGAATCCTTTTGCCTCAAGCCTGGTGTCAGAGCATCTCCCAAGCTCGGAGATTCTCTCCAGCTCAGCGGCTACAGCAGCTGTACAAAGCCAGGGTGCACTTCACACCTTCCACAGGCTCAGTTTCTCACACTGAAACCTTTCTCCTCCAGCTGCCTCATGCCACATCCACTGCATGGCTGTGTCCTGGGTCTGCCCCAAATCCTTCACTAAGGGTTCTGCCCCCCAAAAAGCCTCAGCAAAGCTCCAGGTGATTTCAGTGGGAGCAGAGCTGGGTCTAACAAGTCTGGCTTTTATAAGAAATACAAGCCTCAGCCTCTGCTGGTATAAATCAACCTAAGTCCCCACTGGAACTGGGCTAATTTACACCAGAGCAGGATCTAACTTTACATATTCTTTTCTTTTTGCTCCCTCCTACTGGCAAGAGCCCAACAGCAAAGCTTTTTGTGCATTTGTTTCACTTTGTGTAAGGTCAGCTAAGGTTTTATGTAAAACAGATGGGCAAACTTAAAAATGATTTTTCACATTGCATTGAAAACCAGTAAAAAAGCAAAAGGGGGGAAAATTACTCTTTCTGTTCTTTCAAAGGTTGTTGCAATGACCTTTATTTTACCCAATGCCTCAATTTTAAAAAAGGAAAACAACCCCCTGTTTTTATTATAGTGAAGTTGTTTTCTTCTGCTATTCATAGAGGTTTTAAGGAGAATCAGCAAGAAAAAAAAAATTCCCAGTGGTTCATTGGCAGTTTGAAAATGGGAATATAGCGCCCAAGTTGTAAAATGAGGACTATATTTAAACATCCTTTAACTTATTGTGCTACATTTTTCTTCTCACAACTCTGTAATTTTGTGGTAACTAATATTGTGGGACTGAAAGAGTATGCAGCCATAGAAGTTACCAGCCTGGGATGGAAAATGGCAGAGCAATTTTAAATAGCCTGTTCTTTTCTTCTTGAAAATCAACAGTAGCAACAATAAAATTTACATAAGTGGGATTTTATGTTTATAGAAGTTTTCATTCTAAAGCACACAAGACAGAAGTGTGGATTTCCCAATGATTCAGGTTCTTTGTCTCTAATTAGGATTGATATATTCAGGAGTTTCCAGTTTAAATGACTGCAGGCTGCAGAATAATCCATACTGCTCTGGCATCCCTATAGGACAAAGAGCACCAAGGACAAGTCAGTCTGTGCAATCTGCAGAGGGATCTCTGTGTCCTTCCCCTGGAGCTTCCAAGAGAAACAGACAGGGTGGAGAGAGTCTAAAAACTGATATCCAGAGGAGAGCAGTGAGCTCAAACCCAGCTCTGGGACCCGGGATCTGCAGATAATGACTGGTCAAGCAGTGTAGAGGAAAGGGATGACAGGAATGTAATGATGGGCTTCAAGTAGAAAATAAGATACTGAAGAAAAGGAAACTTATAACTTGTTATTTATGTTGTTAATTAATAGAACTAAAAATAACAGCGCTTATATTTTAGAAGAAAGGTTAGGAGAAAAAATTTTCAGTTTAGATAGAGGGACTCTCTGGGACAGACAATTTTAGTGGGGATGTCCTGGTCCTGCCAATGTCTCTTTTTTGACAAACATCTGGTACTAGGGACATTGGTAGGAATGACATGGGCTCAGGTGATTCTGTCCTGGGCATGGGGAATGGACTGAGCTGAGCTCACAAGGCCTTTTCAGCCCAATGATTTTATAAATTGAACATATATATATTTCTAATATCCAGATAGCACACTTGGTTGCAAAAACTTATGCCTGTAATCATGAGAATTGTATGACTTTAGAGGAGTTTTGAATGAAGAATGGTGCTATCAGGAAGTCTGTCCAGGCATTGACTTTATATTACATATAATGACCAAATTAAACTTTTCATTATGCATATGTATGTGTTTCACATAAGTGTTGAAACTTAGAAAAAAACAAGTAAAAATGTCAGTGAATTAATGGCCATAATACCAAATATTTTACCAAATTTGTGTGATTTTTCAAATATTTCAAAGCACTTAATGTATCTTCAAACAAAATTATTTTGTGACTATTTTTGCCAGATACCCATACATCATCTAGTTTTGTGCTTGCTGAATACTGTTTAACCAGTTCAGACATTCCTGTCATTTTTAGCTCAGAACTAACTACATGCAATCTTATCCTCATGGATCAATTGACTGTGTATTTATTTGCAATCTTCTGTTAAAGAAAGGAAAAAAAAAAAAAAGGCTTGAAGAGAAGTTGAGACAAATTGATGGTTTAGTAAGTGTTTAATTCATTGAACTCTACAGAAGTAGAGGAGTCTTAGAATGAAGGAAGCCAATCCAACCACGTAACTTAAAACTGGCTCACTCATAATTACTTGGAGGGAAAAAAGACAGGGGAAACTGTATATTGGAGCTTGAGGGGCTTTTCAGAACAGGAATGTGACAGTCATTTATACTGGAAAAAAATCATCAAGACAATTTTCATTTGAGTTTACATTCAAACATTTCAGAAGACAAATAGCCTTTAAACTTTTCAAAATGCTTGGGGTACTTCAAAATTAAAATACTTTGATGTATTTAGGCAAATTGAATCCAGGATGCCTCTGCAGGGGCAGGAGAAGTAATAAAGCTGCTGACTGCTAGCAGTGGTTGAATGTTTAGTCTACAAGCTTAACAATGGTTCTGCAAAGCAAAGGGAGAAAGATTTTTATTGCAGATGGCCACGATGGTTTAAGTTAGGACTGAAGTCTGCACTTTGACATGCTTATGAAACTGAATATTTGGCTACCTTCATATATTACTGAAATAAAGATGACAACCTTAACCACAAATAATTTGAATTGATGCTTTGGCACTTTACAAAGGAATTGAGATGAGCTTTTTTGCTTTGTTTCTTTTCTGAAATTAATTATTGCATTCTGGTTATCTGAATCTGATATCTATACTTATTTAAGGACACTGCCTCCAGATTCAATCCAAAATGTCTGTTACTAAAGTAGTCCACAGGACTCAGGAGAGGGCTATTTTCATCCTACTTTCATCATATTTATTATGCATAGGTGAGGGAAAGTCTGTAGGTAGGCTTTATCTGCCTTGAAAAGGCAGATGTCCTTTCAAGGACAGATAAACCAGGAATATGAAAAGTTATTAGTGAATACTCATTATTATTTCCCCTATGAATTTAAAGAAACTTTAAAAAATTATACTAATTTAATTGCTAATTTTGATTTATTGCCTGCCAGCTTAGTATCTCAGAATTTAGAAAGAGCTTGCTACTACTGTAAAAAGCTCAGCATTGCTTTTAGGGATTTTAATTTTACTGTTGTGAAGAAATTGCATCATTTCCCTCAACAAACAGAAACAAGTGATTTCTTACCCAGGAAGCTAAGAAAACAGACAAACATGAAAGGCCACCATCTGTTAATTCAAAATCTATTTCTGCATATGTACACTGCAAGGCTCCATAGCCAAGTCCATGTAACAGCCATGTCAAACTGATTGTCCCAGGTGTTGAAAACAATGGTCTTGTTCTTCCAAAAATCATGAATATTTAAAGAATCTTATTTTTTAAATAATAAACTGTGTATTGTTTTTAATTGTCTTTAGCTTTCCAGTTTTTAAAATGCACTTGGGTCATGTTTTTACACTTTTCCATTAAACTAAAAGAAAAAGAAATTAATTTTTCTTAAATGGCACCCAAGAGTCTCACATAATCACATTACCCTAGGAAATGGGACTTGAGGAGAAATACCAAACATTGTGAAACATTTGATAAAAGCATGGAAGCAAGAAACTAAAAAAGAGCAGTAAGCTAAGTGTGTTTTAAAACAGAAGTCCCCACTGTTCTTGGGACAACAGAAGGTCAACAGACTGAAAATAAGCCTTTCCCAGCTGTGTGCCTATGAAATCAAACATGTGCCGTGTCTAAAAAGTCTGGGATACTCCTGATACAGAGATGTTACAAGTAATAATTAGTCTGTGATCCAGAGAGATAATTGTGGGGGCTTTGATGAGAAACAAACAAACAAATAAAAGGAATCATCTGTGTCTTGTTAGTCTTCAGTGAGAAAACACACAGACATTACTCAACCCCTGGACTTCCAAAAGAAAGGGAAACAGCAGCAGAGCAAAGCAAGAAAAGACTGGGGACTGGTGGGGAAAATTAAAGTGGAAAAAAGTACAAATCTACTATGGTGCTGTCAGGATCATCCAGGATGAATGCATCTTGCTGAAAAAATAATCCTGTCTAGTGAATTACATGTATTCAGGACTCATCTCTTAATTACTTATCAGCTAAGATACTGATTGCTGCTGCTGCTGGAGTTGGTAGTGCTAATACAAATTAATAAGACTGCCAATGTTGCTGCTTTGTGTTGAGATTTTCTGATTTCTTTGAGTAATCCCTTTCCCCAGTTGTTTGGTGAACCCCTATTCGTCTTAGGGTTTTTCATTCTCCATCATCCCTGTAGACTACAGGGCTTCAGTCCTGCACCAGTTCCTTTCGAGATCTTTAGGACACTGAAATGGTGGCTTATAAAACAGCTGAAATAGATCTAATCCAAATTAGCAATATGGAACAAGGGACAACAGTGCCAGGATACCCAAAGGAAATGATTACAGAGGCCTTTGATCACTAGAAACAGGTTGTCCTGAATGTGGAAAAACTGGAATGCAAGAAATCAGTCAAATTTCTAAAGTCAAACCAGCCTCACCTGACTAATTCCCTTATTGTATACTTACATGGTGCTTCTGACAATTCATTCTCACGAATTGTATTGGTGGGTCCATTTTCAAATTAGTACCTGAAGGAATTTAGGAGCCTTTTCTCTAAACCTGAGGCTTGATTGCAAGTTGCCTTCCCATTTAATTTATTGTGGTTAACCAGATGTGATCCTTTTTTAAACATCACCATTGGCCTAAATTTAATTGCTTTGATGCAAGTGCAGAGCCACACCGAGCCCAAAAGCTGCATTATAACTGTTCTGGATTTGCCCCAAAAATGACCATTTGCACTGTTCTATGGGCTTGAAAACAGCCCTGCTGAACAGAAATGGAGCAGCCAAGGAGCCTGGCCTTGTGTTCAGCCACTGCTCAAAGCAAAAACCTAATCACAGGCAAGCAATGTTTGCAGCTCAGCCAGGAGCAGGGAGCTGAGCGAGGGCAGCACTTTCAGAGGGATGCTGGGGAAGGCAAGAGCCTTTGCAAACTTTCCAGCTGAGTCACTTGCTCCATGACAATTCCCTCTTCTCCTGACCTCATGGTCCACCTCACTGTGCTTCAGAAATCTTTGGGAAGGGAGACAGTTACACCTAATGTGTTTGGACAAGCCTAACATGTGTGCAAATGAATAAGAATGGGATATTCTGGTCGGTATTTCCCTTTACAAATGTTGTCCTGCATTTATGTGACCTGCACATCTGTTTACCTGCTCTAACTAATGATAATGGATCTAGCAGGATGAGGAGAACACAATATTCCCTCCAGTGATATTCTGGGGAGGGGGCAGGGAGGGATCCTTCCTCTACTGAAAGATAGGAACCTTAACAAACTCCTTAAAACAGGGGATGTATTTCTTATGTAATTCTCCTCTTCAGACACAGGAGGAAGAAATATCCACCTATCCATGAATGCAAGCATCTGGGAGTTGGGAAGAACACAGCAGGTCACCCCTTGCAATACTCACATTTAAGCTGTGTGAACAAATTTTCTGATTTATTATAAAATTAAGCAGCACTTTTGGCTCTGGCATTAAAAACAAAATAAACACAAAGAATACAAACAGCTCGTGGCAACAGATGTGTGGTGTTCTTCATGTGACAGTGAGGTCTGTAAACAGGCTTCATTTCAACTTCTAACATTGCATTTCTCCTCCTAAAGCAGTCCTTAAACTGTTTTTAGCTAAATTACATGAAGCAAAAGAAGAAAAGGTACTTTAATAATACATTGCTTCATTAAAAAATTGTTCAAATGTTTCTGCAGTCCTGTTCAGTGGAATTTATGAGTAAATGAATGCCAAATTAAGAAAAGTTCCCATATTACACTGTTTGCGCATCTCATTACATGAGCATTTTGTAGCTTTTTAATATTCTGAGGCAAAAAGCATCTGTAGTCGTGGAAAAATTTATATCCCAGTAAAAACACAGTGTACATCTTTTCTCCCTGGAAAACAAATTCCCTCTTTTCACCTGAGCACAAATGGCAGCATGGTAACACAAGGTGCAGGTGCTGTAAGATAGCAAATGTACATGAAGAGAATCTCCACAGAAAAGCAATATTGCCACAGGAAGGCTTCTGATGTGGCTTATCAGCTGTGTTCAGCAGCATTGCACTGCTTGGAGTGCTCCTGGAAGCTGTCAGGACTCTTTCCTGATGGGTTCAACACTAAATTTTGATAGTGTGGGCAGAAATAAAGTGTTTCTGCCTTTGCAGGATTTTTGCAAGGGCTCTGTGTGAAGCCTGGAGCATGGGCAGCCATACCAAGTCCTCAAAAAAGGAGTAGAATCCTTCACATATTTGCATAATTCTCTGTCAAATCTTACATATATGATAAATGTTTGCATACCTTGTGCTGCTATTCACAAAAGAGCTCCCTTTTTCCTGTTCTTTGTCCACTACAGCAGCACCCATTTTCTTAAAAATGAAAGAAGAAGAACAAATGAAAATTAATAATTTCTCTCCTTTTGAAATCTTTCCTTTATGGGGCAATAGACATTACTTTTCTTCAGGTCTGACTATGAGCTAATGTTAGAATCAAAGCTGCTTCTCATCACAGTTTTAGCATTTATTACCTTTACATATAAGATATATGACTTCTGGATTATTAGATTATCCTGTAAATCATTACAACTGATTTAATTTTATTACCTTTTCTTAAATTGTTTTTTCATCCCGTCCAAAACCCTTTTGCACAATGTAAAAGATGCTATAAAGTTTTCAAGAGCCTCTTTCAAACCTGTCTGTGAGTACAAAACACCAAGTATCCATGTACTGAGTGCTAAAATAAAGATTACACAGGGTTGGTGGGTGTATGTGCATGTCTATCAGAACTGTAGGGCTTTCATTAGTTCATTACTGATTCTTATTAATTTAACAAGGCCACTTTGAAATTCCCAGGATTTCTCTTCTCAGAACACAGAACTCTTGATGTCACTTCAAGTATTTGGAGGAACACTGCATTTTCTATCAGAGGAAACAATAAGTATCAAGTCTTAATAAGCTCCTGAATATTTCAGCACTTGTGAAATATGAACTCATGGAATCAGAGCTGCTGTTTGCAATTTGCTGTCAGGTACAAAGGGATTGTTCTCATATATTTGGCATTACAGTCAGCTAATCCTTGTCTGATTTTTGTATGTCACAAGCCAGTGAAATAAAACTATGGGATGTTGTTTTATGAGCAATGCAATAATAAATTCCCAAAGAAGGTTTTTTTCTTAAACCCAAGCCTGCAAGTAACAGCTTGAGGAATGTTTTGTGGAATCATACTCATTATGACTTGGAGCCAGTTTCCACAGGAATAAGATCTGACACAGTATCTCCACACTAAACCTTTAGGCTGGGATTCAGAATGTGCTTATTCTTTTTAGTATGTAGAGGATATTTTTGGCTTATTGCATTAATAGAACAACATAGTGAGAGACGATTATGAGTTTCACTCTTGTAAATCCTGGGTATTTTCCTCAACATTTGTAGGATGTTTGGAAAAGAACGTTTTGATTTTTTGATTCTAGTGTTTGTAGAGAAACTTGAGGTCCTCTTTTGATTTTGTTTAGTTTAGTAATAATATTAACAATAACAATCTATATACTGGCTTAAGCTTAGGAGACCAAAATCCAAAGGTTCCGAAATAAAGCTTCATTGAAACATCCCCATGTCCAATAAAGTCAGCGGCATTACAAAACTATATAATTTAAATTTTAGAGAAAAAAAGAAAGAAAAACAGGTTTTATTTTGCTGTATAAACATCTCTGTATGATTCCCAGATGACATGCTGGAGAAAGAAGCTTCTGGTGCTTTGTTAGAGATGTGTTAACTCATGCTATTGTCCTGTACATCTATTACAGAGCACCAGAAATTTCATTTCAGAGAGACATTCACGATTCCTAAAATTAATTCATTTTACCTAATTTTCCCTTGCTTTAAGGGGTCCTTCTTTCCCAGTGCTGTGAATTTTTTCCCACCTTGATGAATAGGTCACAAAGACTTTAGGGAATGGATAGACACGAGTGGCAGCAGGAGCAGCAATTGGTATCTCAGCCTTAGTGGGAAGGTAAGGTCAGGCAAAAACATAAAGCATGGATAAATATCTGACATAAAGAGGCCTCACAGAGTACAGAAGATGAAAATGATTCCTTAGTGAAATGGATCTTGAAACATGAGCCTGGTACTGAGGCACAGTATTTGGTAAGGAGAGGAAATTAAATTTTACTTTTAAATTTTAGATAATGTATCTTTTTAAAAAGAGACTTACTGATAAGATGGGTATAAAACATGGTAGCAGATGGGCTTTTAAATGACAGACATTCACAGGCTCGTAATTTAATGTGCCATGCCCTGAGATAATACATTATATCAGAGGTCCCCAAATTATTTCACAGCACTGATCATCTTTTAAGTGAAACAGGAATTTCTTGGACCCCTTTTGCTTTGGATGACATTGCTGCTCCCAGCCACTGATGAGTGTGTGTGCACCCTAAGCCTCTTACACTCACCAGTGTGCAGCCATTGACCACAGGAGCCATTCACCAACACTTCTAAAAACAAATGTATCTCCTCTTCTATTTCTGCTTCAAACATGCAATTCCATCTAGCAATTAATTATTGTATAATTGTAAATAACAAAATTACTCAAAGGTTTTAGGAAATTCTTCAAGAAAGCAATTATTGTTAGTTGTAGTCAAAATTATTTGTTATATTAATTACCAGTAATCTCTACCTAGACATAATTAGACTGGAAGCAATTTTATAGTTTGCAATGTAATTATGTCATTAATATGAAAAATAACAGATTATTTTACTTTAATTTGACATATTATATGTTTAAGAGCTTTCCAATTAAAGAACAAAGCGTTGAGTTAAAGAACAAAGTGTGCACTGAGTTTTGGGATAATTTCTCACAGCAATAGCATGTTTAGACAGATCTTAAGATCTGTGTATTTACATTCTTGTTGAGTGCTTATAAATATTACCTGTATCTAAGTCTTCAATAAACTTCCACTTTGGACCTGAATTAATTGCTCTCAAATTAAGTAGAATAGTTCTAAACTCTTGTGCAAATTTTGTACCTACAAATTCTTGTGGAATGTACCTTTCAGAGATACTCGTGCTCATCTCAATGAGAGTGGTCTGATGAACAACACAATGAATTTACATTTGTAATTGGAGGTTTTTTAATTTTCTGCTGGAATTAATCACTAACATTTCAGGATAACTTAAGCACAGGTTTATCAATAAGCAAACATTTGGTGTAGTCCACTGATGTCTGTTCTGTCTTCCTCCTTCCCCCGTATTTTTCATGGTGATAATAAAGAAATGCCCTGGGGATTTTTCAAATTTAAGTTCAAATCAGCAAGGAAAAAAGGTGATTTCAGAACATAATCATAAAGGAGTGAATGCTCCTCTTTGGGAAAAAAAACTCAAACAAAGAAAGAAAAAGGTCCTATGTTTTTAATAAAAATAAAGTGCATATCACAAAGGAAAAATATTTTGCTGATAACATTTCATGAACTTTTTTGGAGTGGGGCAGTTTGTGAATCACATTTTGAAATTAGGTACAGTTACAGCAGTGAATAATTATATTTCTTATAAGTGATTTAACATCATTTAGACAAAGCTTTTGGTCCTTTTATGTTTTATTTATTCATGTACTATGGGGTTTTCTTCTACAGAATATCGTTAATAACCAGCAAATTTCATAAGCACAAGCACACAACATAAAGATTAGCTATCTCAGATAATTGTTTATCACCTATAATAACAGTAGTTTGATGAGAATCCACTGATAAGAAGTGTGAAAATATACCCTAAAATACTATTAAGGAACTACTTTCATTTGTATCATTGTATTACTGCAATTTCTTGTGTTTTGACAGAGGCTCTTCAGCCTGGAATGGAAGAATAACCCAGAAATACCCAGAATCCGTGTCAGGAACTCTCAGTTGTTACTCCCAGACCTTTCCTTGGAGAGCCTGTGGATGAGAGCATTTTGTTGTGTTCTCTGAGCTGAGCAGCCCCTGGTCAGGTTTTCCTCACACAAATAAAGGCTGACTCTTGCCAGCCATTGTCGTGTGAAAGAAAGATGCAATTTAGGCTTTGTGCAGCCTCAGATGCATCACCTCAGTGATGAAATTATTTCCAGGGGTTTAATGTATAAAATGATGCAGCACCTTTTAAAAGAGGTGGTGTATATATGTATATAGAAGAAAGTAATGTAATTCCCTCTTTTCCAAAAGCTTTTTGTTTAAAATAAATACTTCTTGTTACTGCTAAAGCATCTGCTAAACCTGCAGATAAGACACAGTGCAGGTACTGTTTTCAATTTTAGGAAGATTCCACCTGAGCAAATTATTTCTAGATACCTCAATTTCTGGAACTTATTATATGTCCCTACTCTTATATTATTTGTCAAAAAAAACCAACAAAAAATCAACCAACCAAGCAAAAAACCCCAGAATCCTGCATATATTTGGCTTGGTTCCTCCATTATTCACTGCAGAGTACTCATGAGAGATCTAAGTTACATTTACTGGAATCTGAGGAGTCTGAAAATCATTTTCATTTCAGTGCTGAAACAAAAAAAAATCCCTACTCTGTAATTGTCTTTAGCTTTTAGGTAGCTCGTGGCTTTAAAAGTGAATAGCTCATTTTGAATGTGATTGAGATTTTTACGGGAAATTAGTAGCATTTGTTTGTTAAGTAACTTTCTAATTAGAAGTCGTGGTAAAAATTGAGTCAATTTATGGAGCATTTCATATTTTTTTTTCCCTCTCATATTTAGTGATAATGACAAATCCCTTTTTAATGAAGTTTTAAAATGAAAGCCAATCTCATGTGGCTTTTTTTATCACCTATTTACTTTAGATCAAAACTCTTATTGTCCTCAACCATGAGCATTATGCAGACTAAAAGTGCCATATAAAATCTGTCATTTCAATCCCAAGCCGTGGATTGCACCATAATTTATTGGATAAAATTATAGTAACAAATAGCAGTGATGATGTAACACTATATTTCAACATGTTTTACAGCACCACAATGTTATTCTAGTGATTATACTGTAGTTGGAATAAATATTACTAAATTTGAGACAGATTTATTATGGTTTTAGACTTTCTTTTACTTGGTCCAGGAAACAGAGGATTCACACACTAACTCTTATTAACATTAATGAGCATTAATTGCTTATCTCCCTTGTGTGCCATGAGGAGTTTCTATCCCTCTGGCTGTCCTGTATGTTAGCACCTTTTAAGGTTTGGTTTGGGACGAGATCATCCCTCCAGTTTCAGCACTGTGTGAAAGGAGGCACTGAGCCAGAAAAACATTTCAATCCTTCTTCCCTTCATCTCTCTTGCCCTTGAGAACCCATCCACTGCAGTCATTTGGGTGAGGGGAGCCAGGCCAAACCATGTGCAGTGTTTCTGCAGCTCTGATTCCTGGGTGAAAAAAGGGTAAAATGCACAGGCAGGTCAAAAACAGCCCAGCCTTTCTGCTCCTCATTCCAGCTGCAGAGAGCCAGGAGGGACCTGAGGGGATGGGGAGTCTCATTTTGCTTTAATGTCATCAAGTGGCAGGTAAAGGTGTACATTATATTATATATATATATATATATATATTAATTATTGTATACATCCTGAAAAGATAGCTTCAAATTTGGAACAAATGGATTGTTATCAGAGAAATGTGAACATCTGCTGGAAACAAACTCAAACCACACTTTTGGTGAGATGCTGAAGAGCGGGAGAAACTTGCACTTTCCTACTGACTGGTCACTGATTCCCATCATTCTTGCAGTCAGAGACATCATGATGTTAAGGGGAACCATTTATCTCATTTTGGGCCAGCCCCAAAACTGCAGAGGCAAACCAAACTCCCAGGGGAATCTGTTCTGCTGTCAGCAGCCCAGTCCTGCAGACTGCCATGGCTCTGCCTGTTCAAGGCACAAGGCTGGCAGTAAGCACTTGGATTTCTGACCTATTTGCCAGTATCTCTGAGGAAGAAAAGGCTGAATCCCATTTCATCTCTACCACTGCATACCATTTACTTCAATTACCTTCACCTGAAACAGCTGATTTCCTTTTGATATTTACACTCTGGTACCAATACATTACAGGAATGGCTCTATCTGGCCTGTGAAAAGTTTCCTTCCACATTACAAAGTCTGTGCTTAGCTTCTGTTCCCATATTTACTCATTTAATAATTTTCAATGTCTCAGAAAATAGTGTCTTTCAAATAGAGCCCCCTGCAAATCTGATCTGTGAGGTTCAGCCTTGTGCTCCAGCCAGAATCTCACAGACCAAGTGCTTAATGGAAATGAGCAGAAACTGGGTGATATTTCTCCATTTTGAGTTAAATCTCTGAGAGCTTCAGAGTACTTTGGGGCAACAGAAGGGGGGAAAAGTATAGAAAACAGTTTCAGCTTTTCAGTTTGGAACCTGTTTTGCTGTAGTTTTGAGACACGATCTAAACCACAGGTAATTGATCATAATGAAAAAAATGCATTAATGAAAGTAATTGACAAAAGCCAGTACACCTGTCAAAGAAGAGAAACCTTGAAAAGGAATGGTGAGCTTTTGAAGGTCAAGGCTCAGTGTGGTGTAATCCCTACCATCTGTGTTCAGGCTGGTGCTATTCTCAGACTGTCATATGCACTCTCTTCTTTGAAAATAACAGACAAGGGAAAAAAGGCTTACCCGACAGGGAGCCTAAACGTAGTTAGTTTTATAGAAAATGAAAAAGCACCACTGTATAAACTTAAGATGACCCTTAATTTTCCTTCCCCTTGACCTACACACGTCCACAATTGGTTTCAGAGCTGTAGTGACACTAGGAATGAAAATAACTAAGGGGCCAATAAAATGTAAGAGTTATAACTGCGAGTTGGAAGAGTAGGCAACCATACCCAATGCAATCAGCCAAGCATGGTATTGCCCTGCAGTCTCACTAACTTGATCAAGAAATTTCAGCCTTTCCTTCAGCTGAGACAGGTTCTTGCCTTGAACCTACAAAAAGCTGTGGGCAGATTCCTGTGCCCACACCAAATTTGCAACCCATGGTCTCCCCATCCTTTTGGATTTTTGGGATGTCCTGCTCCCGAAAGCTTCTGGGCATTTTCAGACAGCCAGGAGAAGCCTGACACACTTGTGTGGGATTAGTGAGTGGGAGCACACTGATATGCTGGGTCTGCAGAGCCCAGACACAAATTCTCAGCCAATGCCCTCTGCCTCACAGTGCATGGCACAGGGCTAGAACAGGCAGCTGGGGCATCCAGCTCCTGATACAGGCACTGCTCCAAGCAGGAGAAGCTGTGCTCAAGGCCCTGTGTTTTCTGAACACCAGCTGCCAGATATCAGAGCACTCAGCCTCCTGCAGACTTGGCTTGACATGTTGGGTGACTTAGAAAGCATGAAGAGAGTCTTCTTCACCCCCAAAATAGCATAGCTTGCTGACAGGTCACTTTGTGTGGTCTGGAGTTCAACTCCCTCAGGCAGACAAGGAAATTGAATTCAGGTTTCCCACACACTGACAGGATATATTAATCACAGCGTTATTATATTAAATAAGGGCATTAGCTCCTCCATGGCAGTTCTGCTTTGAAAGAAAAGCTTTAGAAATCCAGCTCCAGAACCTGGAATGGAAACTCATCTGTCTCCTCCAGACATCCTCATAGCATCTGAACATGAAGTCCTGATGAAGTATAACATTTAACAAACAAATTTGGTGTTGTTAAATCATCAAATGCAGTGGCAGCTGCCTGCTTGCTTGCTTTGTTTCTTGTTCCTCTCTTTTCAAACATCCACATACATCCCTCAGGGAGCCTTTTGGGAAGTTGCTCCTTCCAGAAGACAGACAGGTATCTGTAGTGATCAAGCATTTGGTCTTCAGGTTTCAATACCTTCAGGATTCTTTCCAACACTAATTTAGATTATTTCACACCGAAAATTCAAGGATGTGAAAAATTATCAAAACTTTACACAATTCCCAAATTTTCTAATTTACTTTTAAAATGCAGTGGATACATGGAGACAGTAGGCTGCCACTTGGAGATTTTTTTGTTTTAGACATTTTTCCCTGAGAAAGGTCCATCTATTAAAATAATGATAAAGGAATTTTAATGGACCTTTTTACTGCAGAGTGCAGACATATGAAACTACAAAGCACAGCCAAACAGATCCCCCCAGAAGTCATGTTTCATGTACTTTGTGGGAAATGGTGTATATGAAAAGCTGCTATTTCTGTTATTTTTTGAGTCACAGAAATGGTGTGACTAAAACAGCAGGTATAAATGCTATATATGTTATATATACCCCTAGCTCCTGAGCAGAAAAATTAAAAAAAAAAAAAATGTCTGCCTCTGTGCACGAAACCAGAACACACCACATAAAACATCCCTCTGTTAAATGGAGATTCCTGGGAAAACAGCCACCATAAAAATAACGTATAAAAAAATAATAGTGTTCCACAAATGTCTAATTAAAAAGGTTCTCCACCTCTTTGGAAGAAACACATTTTATTTGCCCTCATTAAGGTGACCTAACCACTGTGTTTCACCCTTCCCTGCCTGCGTGATGTAATCAACACAATCCCTGAAAACAGCAAACAAGAGGCAAAGAATCACCTTTCTCTCACTGAGCTTTAACTGCCTAATCAACTTTGAGCAAATACCTCAATTAATGATTCCAAAGACATCCTGTTGACCCTGCATCATCTAACTCTACAGTGTATACAGAAGTTCAGAATTGGATCTACCTTGAAAGGCAGATCCAGAAACTCTTCACTAACACCTTGTCCTTGCTATTCACTCTCACTCAAAGCAAACATTTATCTTACTATTTTTAACTTTGACCTGGATGCACTCTCTGCTGATAGAATGAAACCTTTCGCTCAGGATTGCAAGCAGGCAGTTCTGGCAATTCTTCTTCTTGTTTGCATTAATTACCTTTTCCAATTAATTCCATTTCTTTACCTTTTTCTGCACTGTCTGTGTCTCAGGGTGTGGTTTGCTGGCTCTGAAGCTGTACAAGGTCAGAGAAGATGAGGGAGGCTGAAGCTGCATGAGCAGGAGCATCCAGAGCTCACAACTGCTCCTGTGGCCAGCTGTGGAGGACCACAGATGTGCTAGACCACAGCACCTTGGAGAAAACTTGGAGCTGGTACAAAAGGTGAGAAGTGTTATTGTATCAAGGAATTATTTTTCTGGGATACTCACTGGACAGTAATAGGAGAGGAGATGTGACAAAAAACAGAGACTAAACTGAAATGTCTTGACTTATGGCTGTTGAAGCTGTATAAAGGAGTTAAAACTTCAGAAAATAAATAAGTATTCTAAATAATTCACAGCATTGGACTCAATTTTACTAATAAGAAATAAGAAAAAGGGGAATAAAAAGTAAAATTGAAATCTAAAATTGAGATAGAAATGCAATGAAGCCTTACTGGTCTGAAACTCAGCGTCCAGTGGAAAAAAATTGGAAAGATTCAGAAAGAAAGAAATGAGGAAGACAATCCTAAAACTCTGCAAAATTTCTATTAAAATGCATAAATAAATATTTTTCTATTACAGAGTGCAAAAAATTCCAATTTTGAAATTTCCAGGGATTGGTATTTCATGCAGTGGATTGCCAATCTCAAGGCCCACCTGGAAAAATAAAGTGGGAAAGAAGTAAAAACATTCATAGTGGGAGCATTTCCATGCAGAAAGAGTGAAAGAAGCCAGATCACAAACAAAACTACTAAAACAATAGAGATTTCCATTTGCAATGAAGCTTGTCATCCTCTAGGAAAAGAATCTGGCAATGGCTGGGAATAACTTTCTCAGCTCACAATTCTAAGCAGTTTATGTTAACATTTTTCTCCTTGTAATCCTCAGGGTAATACATTTTTTTCTCCTACAAGAGGTATCAGCTCTGGTCAACGTGCAGTAGGTGCAAAATTTGTACATTACAGCATTATTGATATGTTGCTAGCACTATCTCCTACATTTTAATTAGCTGCACAGCAAAGGGAAGGAGCTGTTTCCTTGCCTGGTGTGCCTCCTGAAATGAAGCATTGTACAAAAGGAGCCAGGATGTCGAGGGGTAGGGCCCACAGCACAGGGGCAGGACATGCTCTGAAGCACCACGTCTACATTTCAATTTGTCACTATTGTTTTGGCTCTCAAGTCCCCTCTGCTTTTCCCAAAGCCACTGGAGAGCAGGCAGGAGTCACTTGCTGAGCAGGACTGCACAGTGCCATGCTCGGGCTGACAAGCTGGCAGTGGATATCTTTCATTCAGTACATCTCTATAAATTGCACAAAAAACATGCCTGGGGAGCCTTGGTAATGAATACATCAACTTTTACCCTGCACTGTAAAAACAGCTATAAGGAAATGATTTCTATGCTACAGAGGGGGTACACAGGCTAAAAAGAAAACACAACACTTGCCAGAAAAATAAATGCCCTGCTCCATCAGAGAGATGAGAGAGAAAGATAAAGTGCTCTGTTTATTCAACGCCATCGTATCGGGTTTGTGTGGCAAGGTTTGAGGAGCAGGGGTGACATGGGGGTGACTTCTCTGAGGAGGTGCCAGAAGCTTCCCCTGTGTCCAAAGGAACACAGGACAGACCCACTGCTGGCCAAGGCTGAGCCCCTCAGCCAGAGTGGCAGCACCTCCGGGATAATGTACTAAGGAAGGGGAAAAAACCTACACCTGGGGAGAGGAGGGAGGATGTGGGACAGCAAAGGTCCTGCAGGCCCCCAGACCAGGGCAGAAGGAGAGGCAGGAGGGTGTCCAGGCACTGGAGCAGGGATTCTCCTGCAGCCTGAGGTGCAGCCCGTGGTGAGGCAGCTGTGGCCCTGCAGCTCCTGGAGAGCCTTGGGGAGCAGAGATCCCCCTGCAGCCCCTGGGGATCCATGGGGAGCAGAGATCCCCCTGCAG